>NW_028277892.1:300000-583575 GCF_059751315.1 Micrasema longulum
AGTATCAGGCATAGAAGAAACATTCAAATTCTATTACTTCTTCACAATATTTTAAATAATCCCACTTCACCTGTTTATCTGAGAGAGCTCATCCAACCTCTTTCACAACACGGACTATCTCTTCGTTCTAGTAACGAGAGAACCCTTTTTATATCCTGTCATAACTCTAATTTTCTTGCACACATCTTTCACAGTAGTAGCCGCTCGATTGTGAAATAATCTACATGTTAGAGATTTTAGAGACCCCCCTTCTTTATTTACATTTAAATCAAGATTAAAATGTCACTATCTAAATATTTAAATTGTTCCTTTATCCTTCTTTTTTCCTTCCCATTCCCTCTCCTCTCTTCACTGTATAGTGTTAACTTTTAATTATTTAATTAATCTTTGTTTTTAATTTGTGTATACAATTGTAAGATTCAATATGTCCATGTATTTAAATTTTCTCAAACTGAACGGTTTGGGTAGGTAGGAAGAAATTGCCTTAAGGCAATATGCCCGCCCTTATATGTATATATATTGTAAATGTATATAGTGTCAAATAAATAAATAAATATACTAATTGTATCATAAACATAAAATAATTATTTAAAGAAAGTGATAAGTGAAGTCGACCGCAGAAGATGGCGGCAAAATTGCGTTGACAGCTCCTGTCAGTTCTAACAAACTTATATATATTTATTTGATCACAAACTCGTTAATTGACCGCACACTCACGTCAAAATATTAATTACGGCCTTACATTTTTACTAGTTTAGAAAGTTTTTTATATAATAATATAATGTGGCAAAATCAAAAATTTCAATTGATTGAATAATAAAATCAATTTGGTTCAAGACAGGATACAAACTCGAGATTTCATAATACATGTATGTTGTTGTAAGAATTTAACAAATTTATTTATATAATATTAATTATTAATATATTACAGCAGAGATTACGAACATTTTAAATAGAGGATTATGGAAGTCTAGCCATTTACAGGACTTATGACCTGTCATTGGCTGGTTTAAATGCCCACTTTACACACCGTGTAACATTCTCCATTCTGCCTGCATTCGAACATGTATATTCCTTTAATTCTTACATATTTTTAAATAAATCATCAATGTATTACTATGGATATCTGTCATTGGTTTTGTTCTCTGTATTTAACAAAAAAAAATTGTATATTTTTTACACGTACTGGTGGTTTAACTTAAGCTGGCGCACTCTGGTTCAGAAAACTCACACTATCGCATTTAAAATCTACAGGATGTTGATTTAAAAAAACATTGTATTAAATTTTAGCCAAATGCGCTACCTTTTTTTAAAATTCGGTGTTAGATTAGAGGGTTGGGTATATAAAAAAATACAATGGATTAAGAAAATGTCATGTTAATTGACTAAAATACTTTGTCTCATTTTTAATTTTTCAAATCATTTTTCAAAATGTTTCATTTTACTAATTTTAGTCCTTCCAAGAACAAAAGGCAATTTAAATTTGGAAAAAATGTGTTTTTTTATAGTCAATTACTCTAGAACCAGAATGCAAAGTTGTGAAAATTGTTTTAAGTATATAAATAACAAGATTTATTGTTTATCAATAAGTGTTTATACATTTTTTTTCCGATATAATTTGTACTGTGCATTTTAATTACACTCTTTTAATTATTATTATAATGGACACAAAATATCAAATAAAAAACATACTTGTTTGAAAATAAATAAATAAAAATTAAATGTTCATAAAACTAAATATATGAATATAGGAAACAAAAGAATAGAAATTAATTGTAATAGAAAATGAAAAACTTAATGAAGTCACTGAAATTAAATATTTAGGTGTAATGTTGGATTCAAAACTTACATTTCACCAAAACGCTAAGATGGTAATAAATAAGATTGCAAAAAAAAATATCAATTTTGGGAAGGATCAGAAGATTTATTGATAAGGACTCTTGCATAACTATTTACAAAGCAATTATTGAACCACACGTTAACTACTGTAGTAGCATTTTATTTTTATCAAACAAAGAAAACATAGATAAACTAACTGTATTACAAAATAAAGCCTTTAGAATCATTTTGAAAAAAAACAGATACACGAAGGTAAAGTCGATGGTAAATGAAATGAAATTATTAACATATAAACAAAGAATATTTTACAATACAATGATATTTGTTCATAAAATTATAAACTCTAATAAAAAAACAGAATTTTGGAAAAAAATTGATCGGAACCAGCATGGACACGATCACAATACTAGAGAAAAGAACAAAATTAGACTTCCATTTAGGAAAAAGGCAAAGTCACAAAATTCCATTTTATTTAAAGCAATTAAAAAGCATTACGAAATGGAAAAAAATATTTATGAAGAAAAAAACATATCAAAATTTAAAATAATGGTCAAGACATATGTAATAAACAATTTATAAATTAAATATATTTGTAATGTTATTATTAGAACACACATAACAATATGTATGATATGTGTACCCTACTTTAAGATTTAAATAAATAAATACTTGTAAATATATGGTATTTTCTTAAGTAATTGTTTTTTTTCCGCTCTAATCCAAAATATTTTTTTTAAACAATTTAACATAACAATATATAACATCAAAATTTTTAAAACCAGTATTCCGTACATTTAAAATGTTTTTGTGTAAGTTTTGTGAAAGCGCCATCACTACATAATCGACCTATTCATGATTCGATTAAATGAAAATACCTGCATATTTATAAACAAGTGTTTGCAATTCATAACTTAATACTCCGACATATTATTATATTTTTGCTATTAAGAATTGCAGCGAAATTCAGACGAACGCAGAAGCATCCTGTGTATATTGTATTACCAAATCATTAGCAACTAATAAAGCAATAGTTGTCTACGTCACGCTCATAAGCGCGTCTGAGCGCGAGAGAGACAGATATTATTTTCATAATGCGTATGCCGTGCGATGTCATACCATGGGCTTATTCACGGATAATACACAATGCGTATGTGTATATATAGCGCACGTGCCAGCTTATAAAAATCCACCAGTATTACTGTTGATACCTCCTAATAAATACAAATTAATGAAAATTATAACTCCCAAAGGGGTTGAATCCAGTTCTTATCTACAAAAATTTGGACAGACTCAAAATATTGATAAATAAATATTTATTGAATCCCTTCAACTTGTCTGATGTTATGATAATTTTGACCTATCTCTTCCACTTTAGTACGGAGTTTTGAGAAAGTTGTTAAACGAGTTAGCGTATCTCTGTCTCACACATTGCTCTTATGGATTGTATTTTCTCATTCTCACGCGTTATTTTAAAAAAGAAACTAACTGGTTTGTTATATTATAATAGGTCATTTGTTATTTGCAATAATTATGAAAATATTTGCATTAGGTGGTGTTAAAATACATGGTATATTTACAAAAATGGATATTCTTCTCGAATTTTGTCTCCATCCTAAACGAATCATATTGACTATATCGAGTCTGTCCAATACTATTTTTTAAGAAAAGCGGCACGGTGGCCTGGATTGCAAAGGGTAATTATTTCTATCTTGAAATAGAGCAATCTCTCAATCTGTCTTCATTGGAGAAAATGACCTTATATGCATTTTCAAAATACTTTATGCTATACGCGATTCTCCGTCTCTGTTGCAACCAATTTTTTTCATGTTTCTAACCATGTCACTAGAAGTCAAAATCTTCTAAGAGCAACTTTTGTTTTTATGCCTCAATATCCAGAATGTGTAGATTAGTCAATTCGTAACAATTTAGAATTCTTTGAAATAGATATTCTGGCTTTTTGTAGATTAACACAGCGTGTTGGGTTTAGAATGTTTATGGTCGAAAATCTCGGATAGCAATAGATGGATTGACTCGATTTCTTTACAGAACATTTCATTTTATTAGAAGAGTGTTTTTATATGGGTCAACACTGTTCTGGCATCGAGACAACACTATTACGTAGGCAAAAAGGTCCATAACCTTTTGCCAGAATCGTGGAAAGACGGGAGTGTTGTCAAGTTACGGAAGGTGTTGAGCTCGCTCTTTCATGACATTGGTCGTAGGGAGTCAGAAAATTTGATGCATGCCATGGATTGGAGAACCTTACTGGATGTTAAAAATAAAATATAAAAAATAAGGAATAATTTAAAAAATATATATTTATAGATCACAATCATGGAGTTGATACAGTGCTTTATTTATTTAGTTTTTATTGCTTAGTTCTTGGCATGAACACTTGACAAACTTACTACTATGCTCTATTTTTTATAAATTTATTGATATCATTCTAACTTTGCTAGAATTCCACTCGTCCATGCGCTTTGTAGCTGCACGATGATTGGTTATCTAGCTTTCATATACCAACTTAAAAATACCTAAATTTTATAAATGGGGTCTAGAATTCCAATCGTCTATGCGCTTAGTAGCTGCAAGACATGTTGTAATCTTACTCCTTTTTATTATTCATATTATTTTTATTTTTTTTTAGTTTCATTAATACATTTAATTTATTTGTCAATTTTTAAAATGTGTAAATGGGGGCTAAATTTCTAACTGTCTATGCGCTCTGTAGCTGCAAGACGTCCTGTAATCTAGCTCCTATCTGTTATATTTTTTTATTGATCTTAATTGAAAACGAGGAACTAGAATCCCAACCGTCCATGCGCTCTGTAGCTGCAAGACGTACTGGGATATTTATTAACTGTACAGCGCCCTTGAGGTGATTTTCACAAAAATGGCGCTTTATAAATTATCCAACTATATATATATATATATCACCATGAAGTTTTGCATAAATAAATTGTTTATGTTTTTATGAATGTATGTATGTTTATGCGCATGGGTGTATGTACGTGTGTGTGTATGTACATGTGTATATATGTGTATATTTATATATATGTGTGTATATATGTGTATGTCTGTATGTAAATGAATCAAAATGTGTATTCGAATAGATTATATTTTGTTTGTCTGTGCTCTATATTAATTTGTTAACTATTATAATATATTAAAATGTAATTGCCTAGCTTGGAACGGGGTATGTACCCTTGTTAGCTGGGCAAAGTGAACATGGAATTGTATTTTGATAAAGAGTGTGAATAAATAAATAAAAATAAAATAAATAAATATACTTTTTATTCGGAAAGTTCTAATGGAATCGGAACATTTTATGCGTTTTAAACTTAACAAATACTGAACGACCGTTCACCGACCAATTTTAGCCAAAGTTTTTTTTTAAAATCCCTACAATCTATATGTATAAAAATTTAGGGTTCGAATGTTTGTGGCTGCAAATTTCAAAAAGTAATCGATGGATTGACACATTTTTTTATAGAAAATTGCATTTTTTTATATTCTACAGCAAACTCAGATATTTAATTAAGCAATGTGTTTTCTCAGTAAATGAATAGTTGCTAGACTATTTATTTACTGCCCTAATAATTAATATCAGACAAAGTCACAGCGAAGCGTGACCGGGTTCAGCTAGTAAAAATAAATAAATAAATTACGATATTTTGTAATTGTCCTAATGTTTGTAGACAATGACCGGATCCAGTCTGAGTCTACAAACTAAAACAAATATTGGTTAAACAAACTGATCCCAAAAGTATTTAAATTGGGAACTGTTTTCAGGCGTTACCCAGTAGGTAAAAAAATTCAGACAGATTAATCTCGCCCACATCAATAAAGGTTTCAGCTATTTAGCTTTAGAATTAAAGAAATATGAATGTTGAAATAAAGGCAAAACTATGAATGTTACACAGGGTGTAAAGTGGCCTCTGAAACCACTTTATCTTGCTCCTCCGTTTTTCTTTTCCAATATACCTCCTCCTCTATTCATGGTATAGTGTAGATATTTAGTCAATATCTTTTACTAAAAATATAAATATGTGTATTGGTTTACCAATGTTTTGTTTTATAATGAAAATATTATAATATACCTACAATATTTTCACACATCACTGATTTCATCAAATTCAACTGTTTAGGTAGGTAGGAAGAAATTGCCTTAAGGCAATATATCCGCCCTTACGCATATGTATGTAAACTTTTTATACATAAAAAGTGTTTAAATAAATATAATTAAACCACTCAATAACAGATCATAAGCTCTGAAAATGCCTAGACTTCCATAATTCCATCTCAAAAATACTCTCCATCTCCGTTGTAATGTGTTGAATAGTATAACGGTTTGATCGGAATCGAACCGCGATCCTTGACATTAGCAATGACTTTTCAACGCCACCTGCCGGGTCAACCCGCTCGGCTGTCCCCGGCGATCTCCGGCAAACTTCGGAAGAAAGTTCCACACAGGTGCGCGCGCACTCCTACGAAGCCTACCTGTCTAGTAATGAGCAAACCCGCCTAAGGCTTGGACGGCTATCGAATATCATAGCTCTGCGCGATCATCGAACCAAAACTCTCTCGTCTGTAAACAATAAAGCCGGTCGTAAAACAAACTTGGTTGTAAAACCACAAAATAATGCCTAAAAACGCTTTTAGTGTGATGTTTTAGTGGACTGTGTAATTATTGGGATTTCTCTGTGTGAAGTTAAGTTTATTGACACTTTCTGAGTGATTAAAGTGAAAATACACTTTTTATGAAGTGTCCAAGCAGAATTATTGGATTGTACTCAAATAGCACATAAAAATTGTAAGTATGTATATTTTTGTTTTATAACAGATACAATTTTTAGCATACAGTTCACCACGGAGTCCTGGTCCCGACCCTGATGTATGGGAGCGGAGTATGGACTTAGACTTGGAAAAACGGGGATGAAAGTAGTCTAAATGCTGTCGAAATGCTATCTCTCAGACGAATGTGTGGTGAAACTATGTACGATAGATGCACAAATGTTGAGATCCGTACATTATGTAAGGCTGAGACAAGCATTATCGACAAAATCAAGAAAGGAGCTCCGCGCTGGTTTGGACATGTAGAACGAATGGACAGCGAAAAAACGTCTAAGAATATTTACAATGCGAATGTCGATGGATGCAGAAATAGAGGAAGGCCGAGAAAGGCATGGCATGGCCAAATCCAACAAATACTTCAAAATGGACATGTCAAAAGTAGGAATAATCGGCGCGCGTGCATAAGAAGATGTATGAATGTAGAGGAAGCGAGATATGTAAGCAAAGATATAGTCTTGTGGCGTTCTATCCTCTCTGCCTACCCTTACGGGGAAACGGCGTGATGGTTCTGTTGTTTGTTGTTGTTGTGAAAAAATATATTCGATCAGAAATAACAAAAAAAACATTTCGATAAAATACCACACTAAAAAAATACAACCCTTGTGCTTTGCATGGGATCATAATAATATATGACGCAAACACATTTAAATGGTAACAAATTATAACAGGGATGGAGAATACCTTAAAGAAGGGAATGTAGAAGTCTAGGCCTTTACAGGGCTTATGACTTGTCATTGGCTGGTTTAAGTGGCCACTTTACACACTGTGTAACATTGTCGATACCGAATAAACGCTGTTTTGCTGCATTATTTTCTAACAGATCGATATCTCTAGAGAGATAAAGAATTGAGAAATAAAAAAAGTTGGGCTTTGTTTTTTTTTTAAATAACATTTATTAAAATACTGTTGACGAATAAATTAACGAAAGACGGGTGAATTGTTTAGTTACGTGTGTGATATAGAACCAAAACCCAGGTCAAGTGTTTTTAACTCGATGGCTGCTCTGAGGTAAAAATCCTGGAGCAGGAAATCAAGTAGTGATAAGTCGGCCTCCTAGTGTAATAGTTGGCATGTTCACCTACCATTCTTGAGGTCCTGGGTTCGATTCGTTTTATGATTGACGTGAAATATTAGTTTTAAAAAGGTGCGAAGGTTTTCACGGTCACTGTTATCAATATAATCTTTTTTTTTTGGGTGATACCGTGTATGTTGGATTTGATCCGACGTTTCGGCTACCATTGCAGGAGCCATCTTCACAGTTTTCCCTGAAGATGGCTCCTGCAATGGTAGCCGAAACGTCGAATCAAATCCAACATACACGGTATCACCCAAAAAAGATAGATAGTATTGATTAGTTTTAAAGTTTATTTAACACTACAGTATTCAGATAAAAATTTGTTGCAGCTGAGAAGGAAAACATTTATGAGAAGGGAATAGGGAAGTCTAGGCATCTAAAGTCAGGTCATAAGTCTTGTAAATGCCTAGACTTCCATATTACCATATAAAAAATGCTTTATTTCTCTTTTGCAATAAATTTAGATCTTATATCAAAATATAATACAGATAATTTAATAATACAGTATGTAATAATATATTTAGTGGCCTATGCACCATTTAATGTGTATAAGGGAATAAAGATAGTTGCCAAACGCTCTCACCTTTACACCATGAAATTCACATCAAAATATCATTAAAATATTTCAATGCTTAATTTGTGAGCAAAAATTGACACCATTTTCAAATCGTTAAGGTGCTTTATATCGCGCACCTGTTAACGGAGAGTAAAGAAAAATAAATAAAAAGTATTACGTATGCCATAATCATGATTGCTATTTATGATTATTGTTAGTAAACATGCGAAACGATTAATTTAGCGTTGACTACTGCTTTGCTAAATCTTAATTATACAAATTTGCTATCCAACTTAATTATACACACACATAATATTAACATATTACAAAAGAATTGAAGAACATTTGAGAGAAGGTAATATAGAAGTCTAGGTATCTACAGGGCTTATGACCTGTCATTGGCTGGTTTTAATGGCCACTTTACACACTGTGTAACATTCACCATTCTGCCCATATTTAAACATCTATATTTCTTCAATTCTTTCATCTGTTGATGTTTGTGAAGTTAAAGAGCTAAAACCTTTATTTATGGGGGTGAGATTCATCTAATTAAATTATTTCAGCTACATACTAGGCATCGCCTGAAAATCTTATTTTTTCAATTTCTATTCTTCTTCTTGGACCAGGTGAATTTATCAACAATATTTTGAGTTTGTCCAAATTTTTGTAGACAAGGACTGGATTCAACTCCCTGGGGAGCTGTTAACATTAACATATTACAACAGAGATGAAGAACATTTAAGAGAAGGTAATATAGAAGTCCAAAGTCCACTTTCCTTGTGAAAATGCTTTTAAGTTGAAATAAAAATCTCCACTTTGAGTCCATGCAAAACACATCAGTCGTCCCAGATATGATATTTTAATATGTACTATTATTATCCAAATAATCATCATTTTACATTAAAAGTTCTTTATAGTATTACAAGCGTTTTAAAGCGCTGTTATACTACGGATCACGTGGTACTAGCTGTCGGCAGTGCCCCTAGCGGCAAAGTGGAGGAGAACTGGTCACGTGGTAGACGGACTGGCCGGCAGGATTGTCAACATGGTATTGCGCAATACCAATGTAATCCCGTTAATATGCGGAAGATCTCTATTTTAAATTAATACTCAAATATTACTCTGAAAACAGATTGAAATTATTTTATTTTATTTTATTATTTTTTACGCCCATAAGGCTTTTACATACAAGGAAGTTATATAAAATATGAGTATATAAACAACATAAAATTAAAAAAATACAATATAAAGCAATAAAATACAGAACAGTGTTTAGAAGTAAAGTTGGTATAAAAAAAGAAGATGAGTATATAAACAACATACATTTTTAAAAATACGATTTAAAGATATAAAAGATTGGACCAGTGTTAAGAAGTATAGTTGGAATAAAAATAAAAATAAAAAGATAAGTGCATAAACAACATAAATTTTAAAAAATACAATATAAAGAAATATTTATTTATTTATTTATTTATTATCATTATATTACATACACAAAATTATAATTTATGTAAAGTTGCTTTGACTGTCTAACTAGGGTTATTAACCCCGTTCTAAAACAGTCAAAAAATATAAAAAACAGTAATCAATTTATAGGAACAGTTATAAAGATACAGGACAAAGTGAAAAACAAAGTAAAAAATGGAGTAAAAACATGGTAAAAAATGTAGTAAAAACATAGTAAAATTGTAGTAAAAACATACTAAAATTGTAGTAAAAACATACTAAAATTGTAGTAAAAACATAGTAAAAAATGTAGTAAAAAAAACGTAGCAAAAAAAAAAAAAATATAAAATCATAGTAATAAATGCAGTGAAAACATAGTAAAAAAAAAAAAAAAAAACATGAAAATATATAAATATGTCTACAAAAATATTTTGAAACTCAGTAAAATGCGAAATAAAAACAGAATACATACAGAACTGTGTTAAGAAGTTGAGTTGGTTTTAAAAATAAAAAATAACAATAAAAAATTAAAAAATAAGCTATAGAAGCTAGATATTTAAAAAAATAAAATAGATAAACAAATAAAATACAAACATATCAAAGAAATGCAGTCAAAGGTTTAAAGCAGCTAGGGTACATAATGTTTAAAATACAATATTAACAGAATATTAAGTTCTATTTAATATGGAATATATACATTGATATATAAAATTTACAAAACTCACGTTAAAGATATCGATTATCTCATTTGGTTAAAAATTCATGGTGTTTTGGAAACCGTACAATCACTAAAACTTGTTTCCTGAACATTTTGCTCCCCGTTTATCCATTGGTACATACATATTGCAACATTGTAATACTATTTTAAAAATTTAGGAGACATTCATGACGGCCGCCATTTTTTGGAAAACGTATTGGTAGTTTGAGGATACTTTTGAGTTCTCATTTTCCAGGAAACTTGTGAATACGGCATTAGCGGGTGCCGTTGCTATTATAAATTAATTGTGAATCCACATTGCTAATGCCTATGTCTATTTGCCTATACGAATATGTAAATATTTATGCAAATTAGGTTGCAAGAATAGTTTCTCTGTGAACATTTTTCATCCGAGGAATGACCAGCGGGCCGTGAAATCTTGTCACGATGCGGTTACAAGTGTCATGGTGATTAGAGATTTTATGATAGAAAGATGATGTATCGGAAAGACTAAGAAATCTTTTTCTTAAAATACTTATTTATTATTTTTTAATGTTTAATTAATTAATATTTAATACATTATTTATGTGACATATAAGCGAAAAGAAAGTTTGAAAGCAATGATACATATACCCCTAAATGTTATTTTATTTGATTTAGGGCCGGTTGCATCAAAGTTGGTATAAATTTAGTTTAAAATTAAATATTTAAACTAAGTTAAGGATCAAAATAACAAAAGAAAAGAAATAACACCATCAATTGTAATAGAAAATGAAAAACTTAATGAAGTCACTGAAATTAAATATTTAGGTGTAATGTTGGATTCAAAACTTACATTTCACCAAAACGCTAAGATGGTAATAAATAAGATTGCAAAAAAAATATCAATTTTGGGAAAGATCAGAAGATTTATTGATAGGGACTCTTGCAAAACTATTTACAAAGCAATTATTGAACCACACGTTAACTACTTTAGTAGCATTTTATTTTTATCAAACAAAGAAAACATAGATAAACTAACTGTATTACAAAATAAAGCCTTTGGAATCATTTTGAAAAAAAATAGATATACGAGGGTAAAGTCGATGGTAAATGAAATGAAATTATTAACATATAAACAAAGAATATTTTACAATACAATGATATTTCTTCATAAAATTATAAACTCTAATAAAAAAACAGAATTTTGGAAAAAAATTGATCGGAACCAGCATGAACACGATCACAATACTAGAGAAAAGAACAAAATTAGACTTCCATTTAGGAAAAAGGCAAAGTCACAAAATTCAATTTTATTTAAAGCAATCAAAAAGTATTACAAAACGGAAAAAAATATTTATGAAGAAAAAAACATTTCAAAATTTAAAATAATGGTCAAAACATATGTGATAAACAATTTATAAATTAAATATATTTGCAATGTTATTATTAGAACACACATAACAATATGTATGATATGTGTGCCCTACTTTAAGATTTAAATAAAAATCTGGTAACTGAAAAATTCCGTTGCATCAACATTATTTTAGTTGAGTTAAAGTTAAGAATGTTGCCACTGTAAAGGTTCAAGTTTCACCCTAAAAATTATTGGGATTTTTGCGCAAGCACGTACTTGTTTATTTACATGTAGCAATACACATGCCCCACGACGCGTCTTTGGGCACAAACGTTTAAATTTCTTTCCAATTTTCAGTGTGTGCGAAAGGGCGAAGCAACACTGCGCATTCGGAGAAGAAAAAAACAAAAGGGACATCGTCCTTTTTGAACTAGATAAAAAATTTTTCGGGCAACTAAGGCAGCCTTAAATGCCCAGAAAGAGTTAACTGAGCTCAATCTAGCTCTGTTTAAAAATAAATAAACAGCATTCAATACAGTGATGATTTAGATTTATTTTACACCACGCCCGATGATGATCAAGTCCCGTGTTTTGAAAAATAATTAACGATTAAAAATTCAAATAATTAATAGTTCTTCACTTCTTTGACATTCAAAATATTGCGATAAAGTCGGACTCTTCCCACAAAAAATGGTCCGTTCGTGGTTTGAACAGTTTTTTTTTTCGGTTTAGAATATACTCGATGATAAATTCGTCATCGGAAGACGAAAAATCAGATAAAATTGTCATTTTGTGCAACTTTTCACAGATCGATCAATGGATTTCAACACTCACGACGCTTTTTTGACAGATGGCAGATCGCATTTAACTTTAAACTTAACTTTAAACGGCCCCCTAGTGGCCATTTAAATAAAAGTAACTTTTTTGTTAATATTAAGTTAATTTTTTTGTATGCAACGCATTTTGACATAAAAGTAACTTTTATTTGACTTTAGCCTGACTTTAACTTAACTTTTGTCGATGCAACCGGCCCTTAGAAGTTTAACAAGGATAGTCTACTTGCATTTATTTAACATATTTATTTTATTAAATATAAACATGCAGTCAACAACAGATTCATTTACGTAATAACCATTAGGTTGAATGACAGACCAGCAAAGTTTCTAAATAATAATCATACATATTAAATTATGGTACATTCATGTGGGAGTGCGTTTATATAAATATATATAAATATATACATAATATGAGTAAGAGGGTGTGTTTGTGTGTAATTGTATGAGAGTAAATCAGGAGGTTATTTTCAAAATTGGTCATGTTCACAGAACCATGAGGGACTTAAAAATTTTAAATTTAGCAGTTTAAAAACATAAATTTTTTTGTGCAAATAGAAGATGATGCTCTAAAATAAATGTACAGAAATATTCTGAAACGAAATTTTTAATTTAAATTTATTAAGGAAATATGGATGTTAAAACATGGGCAGAATGGTGAATGTTACACAGTGTGTACACAGTGTGTAAGTGGCCACTTAAACCAGCCAATGACAGATCATAAGCCCTGTAAATACATAGACTTCATACATATTCCCTTCTCAAAAATGTTTTCCCTCTTTGTTGAAATAAATTTAAATATGAATAACTACCTAGGGAGGAAGTCCAGCCAGTCTGCAAGCATTTGGACATAATCAAGCATTGTTAAGTTTTCCTTATTCATTTATTTACTTATAAGTAGTTTACACATTTTTTGAGACTTAGGTTCTAACTCTATGGGACTAAAAGTCCTGTGTTGAGTTGGGAGATTTATTTTTAAATTCCTACTTAATCTATTCATTTCTTGTATTTCTTCATACACTTTTAAACCTTTACACATAATGCAATTTTGGGATCGTGTTCTTTTTTTTATTTATTTCAAAGAAACAAAAAGTTGACAATGATATAATAACATATAAAAAATACGGTTGAAGGACAGACCAGCGAAGTTTCTAAATAAGAATCATCATCAATCAATCAAGTGTGTTTATGTGTATTTCTGTGGGAGTAGGGGAGGGTGGGGCATGATAGGGCCTTTAAGGTAATACGTCAATAAAACGCGTTCCTTTTTTTAAATCTTTTAAAAAAAGTTTTTTTATAAACTTTGATCTTTAATCTAACAAACGTGTTACAAAAAAACTAAAAATAATATAAAAAAATTAGTGAAATAAATCAATTAAATACAGTCGTAATTATCCCGTCTTGCCCCACTGGTGGGGAAAGATGGGGTACGCCTACTGCGGTTCGCAAATAGGACAGACAAGGATGGTGTCTTGGTTTTTTTCCTCTACTCCTGCGCATGAACAGTGCGCCCAGCTCTGGCACATTTGACACGCTATCCAGCCTTTATTTGACTCAACGTATGGCCCTCTACAAAACAGGCACTCTGTATCATCTTCATCATTTATGGAAGAAGAGTTACGTCTTGATCGTTTCGATGGCTACTTCATTTTCATTAAAAACTGTATGTTTAGGACCTAAAAGAACCTTCACCTTATCTATCCTGTTATTATTTTGCCTGGCCAACATAACTTTTCGCTCCAAAGTAGTTTGAGGAATTGAATAAAATCTTGCAGCTAGTTTATATCCTTTTTTCCCTTCTAAAATGTCGTCTTTATCTCGATTCATGCATTCCTTTGACCAACACCCCCTTTTGGTCTTTCAAACGTAGTTTCGGACCATATGCTGCTTACACAAAGAAAATAAAAACTGTTACTACATTGTGTTCAAGCAATGAGGTAAGATGGGGTACCGATACAATGTCTTGCCTCTTTTACTATGCTTGTTAACAACGCTTATTGTTTACGAAATACAATTTCTCTGGAAATAATTGATGAACTTACGGTATATGACAATATTTTGAGCTTTTAAAGCGACTATCAGCCAGTTAAAATCACGGTATGCTTCTTTTAATGTCACAAGCAGCCAAACTCGATAAAATAACATAAAATTTGCGAAAAACACGTTGAGTATCGCTGCGTATCGGAGCGTGCACACATGTCCGCTGCAATTGCACCTTTGGTGGGGGGTCTAAAGTGAGCATCAAATGGCGTAATCTGCTCGGAGCTACTCGGCAGATTTCGGCTTTTATCGCAGGGCCTTATCTTGCCCCACTACCCCATCATGCCCCCACCTTCCCCTTAGTGTTCAGGTGTATGTGAGTGTGAGCATCATTAAATAGCAAGTGGGATCGTATCGCAGCCAAAAAGAATGTGTCTTAATTTATTTTTAAATAAATTAAGGGGCATATAAAATATATCAATAGATAAAAAAAAGCATTATAGTTAGAGCAAGAACGATAGAGGAAAGAGTGTTGTGCATAGTTAGTGCTACAGACTGGCAGATGGAATACTTAATTATTGTCACGCGAAATGTCTTTATTCTTTATCCTTATTTCTATAAATACACTTAAGTTTTAAATTTAACACTATCTTATTGATGAAGTATTTAGGCATTCGATTGAAAAATAAAAATAAGCATATTATGCATCGGTCTCTTTTTTATTGGTGTCCAATGAGGAGGTTCGGTGTCTTTTTTTAATTTTTTAATAGACTATTAAACTAAGCCAATTAAAATATATATATACATCGTATTATCAGCGCTATGACTTTTTAAAGTTTTGTATTTCTGAAATAATTTCGCGCGTGACGTCAAAGGTTCTTCCCTGTCAGTTCTCCCTATTGGTTCATTTTCGGTAAGCAAACCAGATATCCTTCACAGCTCTCATATCATTGGTTGTTTCATATGAACCATTGACGTCGTTCAAAGTAGTGTGTTTTTATTTAAATATTAATTTTAATTTTTTCGTACATTTTTAAGAAAGTTTGCAGCACAATTTAATGATCTTATTTTTACCGCACGCAAAAAACTTTTTTTGTATCCAATTTCCTGTAAGGCTGAAGTTCCTCATTGAGTTCTTCTCTCATTTTTTTCTATTTTATTATATCTACCTTTCTTTAGCAGTTTTCTCAAGGCTCTATTTTAAAGTACTTCTCAATTAACATATTACAACAGAGATGAAGAACATTGCAGAGAACAGAATACAGAAGTCTAGGCATCTACAGAGCTTAAGACCTTTCATTGGCTGGTTTAAGTGGCCACTTTACACACTGTGTAACATTCACCATTCTGGCCATATTTGAACATCTATATTCCTTTAATTCTTTCATCTGTTGATGTTTGTGAAATTAAAGAGCTGAAACTTTTATTTATACGGGTGAGATTTATCTAATTAAATTATTTCACCTACATACTAGGCAACGCCTAAACATTTAATTTTTTAATTTCTTTATTTCTTCATGGACAAGTTGGATTTATCAACAATATTTTGAGTTTGTTCAAATTTTATGTGTAAAGTGACCACTTCAACCATCCAACGACAATAAGCTCTATAGATGCCTTTATATATATATATATTTGGATAATTTATATAGCGCCGTTTTTGTGAAAATCACCTCAAGTGCGCTTTTATATTCCCTTCTCTAAAATGTTCTTCATCTCTGTTGTAATATGTTAATATTAACAGCTCCCCAGGGAGTTGAATCCAGTTTTTGTCTAGAAAAATGTAAACAAACTCAAAATATTGATGTTACTTGATTTAAATTATTTATTGACAATTCTTAAAGAAATTCCATTGTAATGATGTAATAGCTTATATTTACATATAAGTTACTGGTGTCTGGTGCCAGTCTGAAGATGCCCATTAAAGGATGAAAACGCTAATTGGTCAAACAAATAAGTGGAAGTGTATCAAGTATTTTTAAATTAACAACTTATATGTAAATATAAGTTATTACATCATTGTTGTTACTTCTAAATTATTTAAATTTCCGTCATTAACTAAAAATAACACTCTATATCAGAAATGGAATAATTATTATTTTCTATGTTTAAGTTCTGCAGAATTTCTATTTAATTTATTCCTTAATCTACCGAAAAATAATATTTTATAAAAAAACACACTTGAAGTTAGCATTCAAAGTTAACTTCGAGTCTAATATTTTACCCAAATCCTTCATTTCATCGATTTTCTGAATAGTTCCGTCATCTTTGTATACATTTATTATTAATTTATTAAATCCACAAATTTGGAATATCCAGTGACCGGTTTCATCACTTTCGCGACATCTTCGAGACTGGTATCTTAATTAAGGAGTTCAATGTATTTATACAAAACAGAGGGTATGAATAGAGAATTCAAAATTATATGAAAGTAAATTAAATAAAGTTATTTTTATCTTAGGGATAATTTTCAATTTATTTTTTTTGGGTCAACTAATGAGTTGATATAATGCTATTTAATTTATTTTTAGTGCCCCTTCCTTCGTGAGTGTGATTTTTGTCAATTATGATTTCTAAAAAACAAAGGGTAAAAAGTCATTAGTAAAAATATATTACAATGGGTATAGTAATGGATAATGCACGTGTGTTATTTGTTCATTAAATAATTCTACGTCGGGTTTATTTTAAATCTATTTATTTCGAGAATTTCAAGTTTGTCAAGTTTATGGCCTTTAGGTGCAATATGAATTATTTTTACATTCGTTTTTAAATCGAAGGAATGTGTATTTTCTATTAAATTATTGGCAAAATTTGAATTATCTTTATTACTAGACCATGATTGTATGTGCTCTTTTATGCGTGTTTTTAAGGCTCTACCCAATTGGCCTACGTAGCATGTATTTTTACAGTCGTTACAATTAGGAAGGTAGTTCCTGAGTTAGAAAACTTATATTTTTTGTCTTTAGTATTTACTAACAAATTAGCTAAGAAATTATTATTGTAAAAGGCTGCTGCGGTGGATTAATTTTTATGTATTATTTGTCCAATTTTATCACTAGTTTTTCCAATATACAAAAGTTTTGTCCAACGCTTTACGTCTTTATTAATATTATTTGATGTCAAACTTTGGGTTAATTTATTTTTTACGAGACCCTTTTTTAAGCTTGGTTTTTTTCTTCCTATTTCCATCTATTTAGTTTTTCCGACATCAAATTTTCGTTTGTAGTTTATATTATTAGTTCATACATATTTTGTCTGTTAATTTGTCGCGAATAGTTTAGTATTTTGTTGTGTCCAGTCTGCTGTGCCCACTCACCCAAAACATGATGACTGTTTATAATTTACCCAAAAAGAACAGCCGGTTTGGCATAACTGTAACCGATAATTATTTGCAAGCATTTTATATCGCCGGCACGAATATTTTATCCCTTTACGATAAAATTATCTTCCGAGAATTACTGGCCATAAGGAAAAAATTTTGTATTATTTTTTTTATTTAGTATTCAATACAATAAAGATTTCCGCGGGTATAGAACGAGAAGTAATGGTGATTTCAGGCTTCCTAAAGTGTGACTGAATGGATTTCAAAACAACATTTTCGATAAAGGTATTTATTTATTTTTATTTATTTATTTATTTATATTTACACGCCCTTCGGGCTTTTACATATATTAGAAATTACATTCAAGTGCAGCAGTGAAACATAAGTATGTAAATTAAGTTAAAATTAAAGATAACATAAGAAAAGCTAAAAGATACAATAATAAGTAAAAATCAGGAAATGTACCAACATAGGTATAGGGTATAGGGTACATGGAAATATATTTAATAAATTTACATATGAAAACATACACACATACATATACATACATATAAGTTTATACATTATTATAGAGATACATGCAAAAACAAAATAAAGAACAATATTAAGAAATTTTACACAAATTAATTTCTAACCTTTTGAATACTTAACCTATATTTATATAAAGACAGACGAAATATATCAACTTCACCATACTCATTACCTAGCCGGTGTAGTCTAGGTATTGGTGAATTTTAATAATAATTGTGACTGCCAGGAGATTAAAAAAATAGCGTTAGCTGCCGAGTATTTCAAACTGGTACTTTTAAGCTGATAACACTAGTAAATTCCGGGACGTCCAATACGCCATTTGCTATTTTATATAAATTTAATAAATCATTTATAATTCTTCTTTTACAAAGAGTTAACATGTTTAGTGTACATAATAAATTATCGTAATCAATATTTTCAGTGGGTATATTAAGTTTGTAATTGATGAATATGAGGAATTTACGTTGTACTCTTTCTAACTTTAAAATATGAACATTGTAATAAGGTGACCAAATTGTTGAATTGAATTCTAAATTACTTCTAACCAAGGCAGTAAATAGCACATTGAGGGTAGTGAAGGAATCAAAAAATGACGACCTCCCCAGAAGAAGAATCTATTTAGTACATGTAATCAAAAAGTGATTTTTTGATGAAATATTGATTTATATGGCATTAGGTAGGTGTTGGAATGTCATTTTTCTTTTTGCAACACTGATTTTGACTCATATCTATGGTTGCATTCTTTTTTTTAGCGTATAAGGATCTATGTGAATCAAAATGTCTTCTGTCGAGCTGTCTTTTTTTTCATACAGACCGTTCTTCCGGGGAGGTCTTTAAATGTCAAATGATTTGCCAGAAAGCCTCACGAAAGCTGGACGGGTCTCCACTCTCCAAGTAAAATACTTTTTACATAAAATATTACGAATTGGGAAAAGTAAAATATATATTTTAAAGATTCATAAATAAATATTAATTTGTTGCAACAAAGTCGAAAGGGGAATTTAGAAGTCTAGGCATTTACAGGGCTAATGACTGTCATTAGCTGGTTTAAGTGGCCACTTTACACACTGTGTAACATTTACCATTCTGCCTATGTTCAAACATCCATATTTCCTCAACTCTTACATTTGTTGACTTTTGTGAAGTAAAAGAGCTGAAACCTTTATCGTGTGGGTGAGATTCATCCGGCTGAAAAATTCACCTTCTAGGTAACGCCTGAAAACAATTTTTTAATTTTTATACTTCTTTAACCAGTTAGTTTATTCAACAATTTTGAGTATGTCCAAATGTTTGCAAACATACTGCATTTCCTCCTTAGGGAGTAATTTACATATAAATGTTTTGCAACAGAGAGGGAAAACATTTTTGAAAAGGGAATATGGAAGTCTAGGCATTTGCAGGGAGGATATCTAGTCTGTCTGGAAGCATTTGGACATCCTCGAATTGGACATATTCAAAGATAATAAATTAGGTGTATTGTAGGTTTATATCTTTATAGTATTAATAAGCAAATGTATCTTGTATGTTACTTTGTTAATTTACAAACTAAATAAATAAATTTCTTTTTTGGTGATATACTTAAATATTATTCAACAATATTTTGAGGATGTTGAAACGTTTTTAGATGTGGTCTCCGTGGTGTAATGGCTACGACCCTTGACTCACAAACGGAAGGTTCCGGGTTCGTAAAACGAATAGGAGCGGAGTGCATCGGACTTTTAGCAAATAAAAAAAATCTAATTAAAATATAAAATATTTATATGTCTAAAATAAAAATTGTAAAAATGCATGTATTAATTGTATTCTAATTTTAATATACGAGTTTGTAGTTAGCAGTTCATAATGGAGTTCTGGTACCAACCCTAATGTATGGAAGCGAAGCATGGAGTTGGAAAAAAAGGGACGAAAGTAGACTGAATGCTGTTGAAATGCGATCCCTCAGGCGAATGTGCGGAAAAACAATGTATGATAGGTGCCCTAATGTCGAAATTAGAGCAGAATGCAAGGCTGAGTTAAGCATTATCGACAAAATTAAGAAAGGTCTTTTGCGATGGTTCGGTCATGTGGAGCGAATGAATGATGAAAGAACGGCTAAAAAGATTTATGATGCGAATGTGTCTGGTTGTAAAAGTCGAGGAAGGCCGAGAAAGACATGGCATGATCAAGTACAACAAATTCTTGAAAGTGGTCATGTGAAAAGTCGGAATAATCGACGTGCGTGCATGAGAAGATGTATGAATGTGAAGGAAGCAAAGGAAGTGTGCCAGGACAGAGTGGTGTGGCGTTCTATCCTCTCTGCCTACCCCTCCGGGGAAATGGCGTGATGGTTAGTAGTAGTAGTAGTAGTAGTAGTATGTAGATCAAATTACGACTAAAAAGAAGCATCAAATGGTGTCCGATACACACATAAAACAAATTTTAAACTTAATATAAACATAAAGCCTTACTTATTAGATTTCCTTATGGCAGGTTTATATTAAGAAATAACTATACCCGGTATAACTATTTATAACCGATATAAAAAAAGGTTTACTTATAAAAATATTTATTACCTAGAATAACAATTCACATGTTATTTCATACTTCATTTTTTTAAACAGTCAACACTGATATGTGCGCGTGCGCAGTAACTTTTAAAATAACACAAACAAACGTCAAAGTCAAATCGAGACTACTGTCAGTGTAATCGAGAACATGGAAAAAACTGTAAGAAAAAGAAACCAAAATTAGGAAGAAGAGGAGAAGTTGAAAACGAATTCTATAGTTTATTCGTTTTTTTTTTTACCACAATTAATTAAAACACATACAGACATATAACATTTCAGATATTATTTCAACAAATAATTAAAAATAACTTGAATTGCATCAATCGAAAACAGTAAACACTCTCTTTTAACTCTACTCTGCCCGATTACTTCGCCACTTCGTCTTCAGATCTTCACTGCATCTTTCCTGGACTCAGCCGAATCCAGAAGCGGATTTACAACCTGCTAGCCGCCACTGTCAGCCGACAGTATTTGGAATAAATATTCATACCTACGGGCTACTGATACCTATCGCAGCTCGCAGTAGAATACCAGCGCCTTGCCGAGATTTTTCAGTCTCGCTATTCGTTATACGAGGCGGAAACGCGTCTCGTACAAAAAAGATGAGAGACTTCGAAATTATTTAAAATTGAAAAAAAAACTGATAAACTATCCATTTTGATTACCGAAAATATGACTTTTGACAGATCGCGTGCTTATTCCAGCGTTATACCACATAATGTGCAGGTATAAGTTTCTATGGTCGCTATTCCAGATTTAAACCGAGAAACTCTATGCGAGGTTTATGAGTAATATTTTTGCTATACCATCATTGTCCTACCACTATTCTCAAGCTTAACTTTATACCCGATTTATAAGTAAGACCCTTATACCCGTATGCAGAGACAAACCTTAAGGTGAGGAAAGTACATTCTATTGTCTTCACTTTCGGGTTATTTTCTGCATTTAAAAGTAGAATGTACTTTCCTCACCTTAAATTTTGTCTCTGCATACGGGTATTAGTGTTTTTTTATATTTTATTTATTTTTAATTTCCGATAATCCATTAGGGTTTTATTTATTTAACGCTTTATAAACATGTATAATTTTTATATATATAAGGGCGGGCATATTTCCTTAGGACAATTTTTTCCTACCACTTACCCAACTCGTTCAGTTTGAGAAAGATAATTGTGCAGAATCATATAATTTCATACAAAAGTTTAAAACAAAAATTAACTAAAAAATTACACTATACTATCAAGAGAAGGGGGGAAAGGTGATGAGAACGAAAGAAGAAGAATATAAGAACAACTCAACCATTTAGATAGTGAAATTTCAATCTTGATTTAAATGTAAATAAAGCAACAAATCTCTAACATTAGTAGGTAGATTATTTCACAGTCAAACAGCTACTTCTGTGAACGGGGAAGCCAAAAAAATTAGAGCGCTGCAAGGATATTAACAGGGTTCTTTCGTTACTAGAGCGAAGATATTTGAGAAAAGTTGGGTTATGGCAACTGTCATCAAGCGAAGACGATGCGGTTGGCTGGGCCATATAGTACGGAAGCCTCCTGAGAGCCTTAGCCACGCTTGCCTACTTTACAAGGCATTAGGTTCTCGACGTCCTGGACGTCTACTGCTGACTGTACGTAGACAGCTTATATCAGAAGTACAATATACAAATATTGCAAAAATACGGATGCTCGAACGCAGGCAGAATAGCAAATATTACACGGTGAGTTAATTAATTACGTAAGCCGCATTCAATGACACAATACTGAAAAGTAACAAATATATTAATAAAAGTAACATTTTTATCGTTTAACATTGTACAATCTTAGATAATAATAACATAATTTATGTAAAATAAAACAAACCTTGAATTCATTATTAAAACTAGATTTTAAAGTCACGATGCGCAACGACCCTCAATAATTTGATAGACATTTTCATTTCTGAAGGTTTCAACATAAGGTGTACCCATGTACATATAAATAAATATGTATTTATTTTGAATCGTGATCATCGCGATATTAAAATATATTTAATTGATAAAAAATATTAAAACTTGAGTAATCAAAAATATGTACAGTTTGTGTTAGACTTTCCAAAAGGATTTATTGGTTTTGAATTTAAATTTTATATTTGAAGTACCTACTAACTTTGTTGTTATTCATTACAATAAAATAAATAAAACAACTTTGTTTTATTATATTATCGTGTGATTTATTTATTTATTTATTTTTAAGAAACAAACAGTCGGCAATCATAAAGTAATATTTAAAAAATACAGTTTTGAGAGAGACCAGCAAAGTTTCTAATTAAGAATCATACATATTATTAAATTGTTTTACAACAAAAGGGTGTGTGCGTTTGTATGAGAGTAAGTGTAGATGTGTGTTTATGTGTATTAGTGTAGGAGTAGGTGTTCAGGTGTGTGTAAGTGTGAGCATCATTAAATAGTAAGTGGGATCGTATCGCAGCCATAAATAAGGACTCTTAATTTATTTTTTAAATAAATTAAGGGGCATGTAAAATATATCAATGGCTGAAAGAAAAGAATTATAGTTAGAGCAAAAACGATAGAAGAAAGAGTGTTGTGCATAGTTAGTGCTACAGACTGGCAGATGTTACAAATACCTATTTCTTGTCACGCGAAAGGAGACATTGAGATTATTGTTCACTATGTAGTCCCAACAGTTATGTATGGAAGTGAAAAATATAACTGGCAGAAGGATGAAAGCCGAGGGAACGCGGTCAAAATACAATCTTTTAGACGAATGTGTGGGAAATCAATGTGTGACTGGGTTACGAATGATGAAATCAGGCGAGAGTGAAAATCTGAGTCAGGTATAATTGATAAGATTAAGAAAGGGTCTCTGAGATGGTTTGGTCATGTGGGACGAATGGATGACGAAAGAATGGCTAGACAGTATATATGGCGAAAATGAACGATAATATGAGACGAGGACAACCAAGCAACACGTGGAATGATCAGATAAACCAAAATCTTAAGTCTGGTCATTTCAAAAGCAAGCAGAACCGAGGGGCATGTATGAATGTGGAAGAAGCTAGAAATGTGTACCAGGATAGACGCGTGTGGTGGTCCATTATATCTGCCTTCCCCTACGGGGAAATGGCGTGATGGTAGTAATAGTAGTATATTATTACTTCATGATAAAAAAACATAGTTATATGTTTGTTTTTTTTTTTCAACCGAGGTAAAACTTTTTTAAAAGAGTTGAGGAAATGTGGATGATTAAACATAAGCATAATAGCGAGTGTTATAATGTGTCTGCTTGGACTTTCATGTTTCCTTAAAAAATGTTGTACTTGTCCGTTGCAATATATTTCAATATTAATTACACTCTAGGGAGTAAAATCTGGCCTTGTCTATAAACATTTGAACGTACTAGAAATGTTATTGTTTTATATGTAAGTGCACCAAAAGTTCATTTTATCAACTGTATAAGTCACAAAATAATTATTGGCCTCGTGGTGTAGTGGTCAGCGCGTTTTCCCACCATGCAAGAAGTCTCGGGGTCGATTTTGGATATGATTGATATGAAATATTTATTTAAAAATATGTGTTTACACTTGAATATTTCATAGTACCTGAAGCGTAAGACTGTAATTTACCTTCATCTAACAAGAACGATCAAGATACGCTGCGATTGGTGTACCAATGCAGTGCCCTATGCACCATTAGATTTGGAAAGGGAATGATGGTGATATCTTTAACCTAACAACAAACCAAAAAGCGGTAAAATAAACTAATATACGCATAATACATATTTATTTCATTGTTTTTTATTGTATTAATAAATAAATATTACGTTCTTATTATTTACCCAAATATTTTAAGTTAGGTCGCCATTTTCAACAACTTGTAAATAACTCACTGTTAGAAAATGGAAATCAAGTTGGGGTAGAGTGGGGTTCGAACCTCGGACCTGCGATCCTTGAGTTCGCAACACTAGCCACGGGACCACAACCCGATTAAACGCTTATTTTAATACATTCGTAAGGTTTAGCAATTTTGGGTGATTTAAAGTGACTTTTAACTTATTTAAATAAGTTTTAGTTTCGTCCGAAACTGGAATAGAACCCAAAATTCGTTTCGGTTGAAAATCTTGTTCCGGGCGATCACTAAAAATGACTTGTATTTTAGTTTGCTGTACTTACATTTATTAGTTTTCAAAAATCAAAAGCAGATGTTTTATAGAAATCAATTAAAACACTTAATACTGGGAAAGCGTAAATAATTTTTAATTCATCGGTTGTACGTTAGACTTTTTAGGAGTCTCTCTTTAATTACGATGATGGTAGAATTATATGTTTTATTGTTGCTAAATTTTACAAATACAATATGTTTGTCATTGTGAGTTTTAACACTTATCAATTGTAGAAATGCATATTAATTAATTCTGTCATTTCTCTTTTTGCAGCGTCTTCAGAATGCTCTCGCGAATGTGAAATCTCTCGAAGATATGTGAATGTGTCAAGACAAATAATGTGAGCGATTTTCAAAGAGTCTTATCCATAACGAAAGTAAGTTTTTTCAGCATTTAGCACCGCTTAGACGTGCATTGACATCACTAATGATCAACACAAGTGAACAAATTGTCGGTAAAAAACTGAAAACGTTTTAAGCGATAGATGTTTTGAGTAATCATACGTCTATGCGGGAAGTGGTTAGAATAATGTGAAGTGAAAACATGAATTTTAAGTGGTTAACACCTGACACACAAAAAATAGAAATGAAAAGTTTAATACATCTACCGAACAAACAAAGTCAATCACACGCAACAGAACTATAATCAAAATCGATCAAATAAACGCACAAGACAAACAACAGATGATTGAAATGTGACCACATTTTACGGGTGCCGAATTGATGCAATTACAACGACCACGTTATCATTAATTGTTGTTAAAAACTACCGCGCGTATTTTACGTCACAGTATCAGATAATTTTTGAAACGTTTAAGAATGTATACGTAAAACTACGTGGTAAAAATCTTGATAACTAGTATTAAAAATCCATCTACTAAAACTTTATTTGGGTTTTTTGAATCATTGAAGCTATCAAACTGGTAAATGGACCATTAATCAGTTCGAATCCATCATGAACGAAAGCAGGGAAAGGATACGCCGCGAAAGGGAGAGAGAGAGGAACACGTACACGTCTCCTCGCCAAGCTTTGCGCAGAGTTTTGCTTCTGTCGGAGGGAAGGCAATTCAGAGAAGCGGCCACTCTTCTGGCCAGACTCGGAGCTGGCGTTCTTCCAGGAGTGGCTTCAGAGCTGCCGATCGATCTCCTTGCAGAAGCCCTTCCGCACTCGGCCCACTTCCTGGAGACTCTTTATAATCGGTGAGTTGGTTTATTTAATTTCTACCTTACTCTGTTATTTTATAGGTAATATGTACAGAGGACACAAACAGGCGAGGATTGTCCATTCTTTAGACCGCGCTTATTTGTATAACTGCATATTCAATCATCGAAAGCTACAATAAACAACTTTCGTATATTGTGGGGCAGACCGAGGAGGGTCAAAACAGTTTTGACATTACCCAGTATATCTCAGCCTTAAATAGACCTACCTCAATAAGCTTTATATTTTAACGTAGCCAATTTTATACACTTTAAACTTAACAAAATGACTCGCCTACGATTGTATTGAATGCTGCAGTGAGACTTATTTTCAGAATCTCTAAGTTCAGTCATATCACTCCACTACTTCGAAAACTACACTGGCTACGTTTTCCACAGAGGGTCGAATACAAACTCTGTTGGCTTATGTACAAGTCGCTGCACAACTCTCCTCCGGAATATCTAAGGGAACTATACATTCAAGATGAACTAGCTGACATGCGTCTCACGCTTAAATCAGCTACGTCTACGGCGAGAGGAAAAGTTATTATACCTCTACGCAAACAGCGCACTAAATTTAGTGAACACGCATTTGCGGTCGCAGGCCCTATGGCATGGAATGCTCTCCCAGCAGAGGTGCAAGGCTGTGAAAGTGAAGTGATGTTTCGGAAAAAACTTAAAACCCCCTTGTTCTCTAAATCATTTGAATAAATCCGTAGCATGTGTCAACAAAATAAATTGTTTAAATCAAATTACAAATTTAAAAGCTTAAAAAAAAATAACTATAGAATCACTATGTAAAGCGCCCTTGAGGTATTTTATTACGAAAATGGCGCTATATAAGTTACTCATAATAATAATTATGACAAAATAACATGAAAAAATAATCGGGGTCAATGAGAAAATCGGATAAAACTGAAAAAGCTCCCTGCGTTACAACTCTCCTAGTACCGAGGTGAGTTGAAACAGAGGTCAAGGTAAGTTGTAACAGTTTGGTGTTTGCGGATTAAGAATATTTTTCTTAAATAAAAACTAAATATTTTTTAAAAATAAGGAAAATTATTTGGAAAAATACGCGTGAAACAAATTTCACTGCTGTAATCAACCGTTGATATGTTCATCAATAATATCATATTGGTTAGGCTTTGTCGTGCATTAATCATAAATTATAGCAATAGTCTCTCGTACATTCTGAAACAATAACAATTAACAGTTCGGTGTCCAAATTCACACCACAAAACGTTGTAGTAATAAAATAAATAAAAGAGGAGAGTTGAAACCAGCTGTTTCAACTCTCCAGGTCCAAAAAATCAGCCCTAATTCAGAATAATGGCTTTTAACCTCAAAACCAAAGGCGAGCTATAAAAACAATATGGAGCCTTGAAATTTGAGTAGTCAGTGCATATTGGAAATAATATCACGTCAGCGTTCACGTAATACGTATCAAAATACTGGCCAAAAACTTACTTTTGGTATTTTTTCGGTCCAAATGTTGTATACACACAACCACTCCCTGTAAACTGCTGTTGCCGACTCCATCAAGTGGCACGACTGATAGTCCGAGATTTTTTTTTCCCATTTTGAGAACATAAAAAATTTTTTGGACAAAATTTATTAGGATTCTTTTTAAAGCTTACCATGAGGAACGTTCCTCTGAAGTTTCGCGTTCTGACCCTGAAAAACCATGTAATTTCATACAAAAAATATATTTAACTTCTCATACATTGTGAGTCAGGCTCAAACGTAAACAACAAAGTAATAAATAGATACACTTGCTATTAAATATTTGTATATAACCGCTTACCGACTTGTCTATGTCTACCGGTTTCGAGACATACCCGTCTCTTAGTCAGGACACTAATTAAACCAACATGCAAAACCCACTATACACCTTCACCATAGCTGTTATACAAAAATATAAAATCAACACGACATGCATTTTTGTAAGCACATGCACAGATTAGGACACACATGCACTGATTAAATTATGAAAATATTTTATGTTGTTTGAGAAATAGTTGAAAAAAGGGAGAGGATTGAGGGAGAGGATTGAGGGAGAGGCGTGAGTTTAATCGGTTTATAGTGACCATTATAATGGAACATCGTATAAAGGGCTATATTAAAAGGTTGTTTGATTATTGATCAAAGGAACATGATTTTTTAAAGCTTTTCAATTGTGAAATATTTCCATATTACTTACTTTTACCCCTTAATTATTTGTATTTAAGATTTAAACTCCTGTATTTTACAAGTAATTATTAAAATTGATTATGTGATTTGAGGAGAAATTTGAGATTCACTTACTCTAAAAAGTGTTTGTGAACTTAAAAAAAAAAACACTTTCACAATTCCGCCAAACGTTCTTTTAATAGCGCAATACAGTGTACTATTTTGAAAACCAAGTTTTTTAAATATCTTTTTTCATTAATTTATAAAAACCGCAATCGTGCCAGATATTTAAATTGATAATGCTTCCGATGTTTTTAAGTGTGTAAATTTGATCAAGCCAATTCGAATTATTTCATAATTTTTCAGTCAGCTACTTTTCTAAAGTAGAAACACGAAAAACGATCATTTACTTTTTTAAGCGATTTTCTCTGGTTAATTCACACTCTTTGGTATAACGTATTTGAATAAATAAGTTTTTTAAGATTGAAACCACAGCAAATGTAGTCAGTAGTGACGGAATCGCAAAAAAACTATTTCGAAGAAAAAAAAACATTAATTGTGAATTTAAAGATTTTACAGTTCAACTAAACTCAGTGCCACATAATAATCATTCATTATCTGGTGATGCACATATATTATATGGGTTCAGATCCAATCGCTGGTTTCCAGATTAAGAAAGCTGTGTCATGTATTCCGCTCACTTCGGAACATCTTGGACATTGACACTATCAGCACTGTGTATTTCGCTCTTTTTCAGTCAGTGCCAACCTATGGTGTAGTGGGCTGGGGAGGTTGCACTGAGTCTATCACGAACCTCCTAATAAATGTACAAAAATTCATACTTGTGATGATTCGATGTCTCCCTACTTTCCCATCCAAGATTTTGTTCCAATTCATGAAGGTGCTGGACATCAGACAGTTTTTTTAAAAAGAGTCATTGACTTAATTCTGGTCATGCGGCTACAAGAGTAGATCCCAGCAGAATACTCGTACGAGGTTTTCCTGTAATTTGAATTATTCAATTCCTAAAACACGTACGACGTTTGCTCCAAAGAATTTCTTCTTTGTGGCCCCAAGAGTGTTCAATGTCCCGGATGAACATATTAAGTTCTCCAAAACGAAGGCCATTTTCAGAAAGAGTGTTCAGGCTCGGATTTTGTCCAAGGGAAGAGACCATTACAGGAGACTGCTGCGAGATATTGCATAGATTTATACACTATTAAGCGTGTTGGCTTTTAGCTCAATCACAAATAACTATCGACGTGCTTACAAACATGCTAAGCATTTGAGCGATCACAGTGAACAATAATGAAAATGCTTAAGTTATTTATTTTTATTTATTTAACTTTTTGTACATAATGTTATTTGTACCTTTGCGGGCTTATTACCAAATGGCGATTTCTTCCAACCAATCAATAAAATAAAAGTTTTATTTTTATAATTCAAGTTACAGAACATATTCAATAGGAAAAAAGAAGATTTAAAAGTTTAAAATATATAAAAATAGAAATAAACGTATTTGTTTATAGATCACCTTAAATCAAAACTATTACTCAATCGAAAAAAGGAAAAAAAAGGAAAGAGGAAAAAGGAAAGGAGGAGAGATTAAGGAAGAGAAAGGAGATGTTTCTTCAGACGTAATTTAAACAGAGATAATGTAGTAACATCTTTGATGGTGGATGGGAGATGATTCCACAGTCGAGCCGCATGGACACTTTATGAGTTAGAGAAGAAAGAGGAATTGTGGATGGGTATTAAGAGAGTGCCTTGAGAATTAGAGCGAAGAGGTAAACCATGAACTGATAAGCGTTGAAATTTTTCACGCAGGTATATAGGAGCGTTAGGACTATGAAGTACATTGAACAGAAGTGAGAGGGAGTGATAGTCTCTCCGCTGTCTAATTTTGAGCCATTTCGGTTGCCTTTTATCGCAGTTATCGCAGTCATAAGTCAACGCGTGTGTAATCTCTAAGTCAACGCTCGTGTAGGTTTGTTTTTTGTTTTCCTCGTTAATAAATGTTATTTAAATAATATAAAAAATAATACAATATATTGCATTTGCAAAATAGTAAGGAGTATCTAATACAAAAAAGTGAAAATTAAATTACAATTGCTATGGCGGTTGCTTTTCTTGACATTTGGCTTGCAAACTGCCGGCTAAATGCAATAAATAGCAGTTTTAAAATATTTTCCATATTCACACCGGTGAAGTTCAAATATGATTGCGCAGCAGGATTATACGTCGCGAAACGTACATATTTTGACATTTTATATTAGGTGTTCACGGATGTTCCATAGTGATTGCGAATACGATAAACAACCATGGCGAACGTCGCTTATTAGCACGTCGATAGTTATTACAGACGTTTATTTCAATATGCATATGTGTATTTATGTAATAATATTTCATTCTTATTTTTGCTATTATTTAATAATGAACGTGCTTCCACTTTCCATTATGTTGTATCCCAACTCAACACAGGGCCCTTGGCCTCATAGAGTTTGGGATACGTTTTTTTTTTTTTTTTGTAATATATATGCATTTGTATGAATCAATAAAAATAAGTACCGTATGATACTCATGTAAGGGACATTTATTTTGAAACAAAAATCATGCCTTTTAGCATGCTTTCCTATTTCGAGATAACTGGCACTATCATTAATACTACTCTCGACTCAATGCACAGTAACATAAAGCCAGCTTTCATTGGAGACATCCATCGGTACAGTACTCGATCAAAAAACAATATATATATTGGATCTGTGAAGTCTACGAAGTTTGGTACTAGATCTTTACAATACATAGGTTTCAAGGAATTTAATAAATTGCCACAAAAATTTTAAGTACCTATTTAAAAATATAGAAACAGGACGTGCGAATTGAAGAATTATTTTTTCCAGAAGTACTTTGAATAAATAATGTTAGTTTATAGAGAATGCGCATCTTGAACATATACCTTTTAATATTTTACCGTTTTTGCTTGTATATGTAATTTTTAATACTATTTAAATGTTATTTGTGTTTTTTTCTTTTTATATACTTTTTTTGGCTTGTATACATAATTTCAATACGTTTTTGATAAAAAAAAATTAACCTGTATTGGGTGTGCGCATATTTTGTTAATTAAAAAAAATGATTTTATTTTGTACTAGTTCAGTATGTATATATACATACATGTAATTTTTAAACTTTTTCAATTTTCTTTCCCAGATTGCATAATGTAAACATTATTTTGAATTTATTTCCATGCCTAGTATTCTGTTTATTTTGTTATTTTCAAGTATTTTTCATACCCTTTTTAATTTGTAGTATATCATAATTTTAATTTTTATGCTTTTGTAAATAATATAATAGTTTAAAATTAAAAAACGTCTTTAAAAAAATTGTTATCTGTATGTCCCTAAATGAGTTTTTTTTTTAAAAAAACTCCTTGGGAATATTGTATATAATTATGTATAATATGTTTTCAATATATTAAAAAAAAAAAAAAAAAAGTATATAAATAAAGTATCGCCTCTGTTTGTTTAGATGATTAGATTTTTTCGTAAGCATTATAGCGGAATGGTAATGAACCCACGATCTTTGTTAACACCTCGGTCTTAGGAGATAGTATGGACTGCCTCCAGTAACACAATGGCGGTGGAGTTAGGTGTGATGGTGTGAAGATGTGAAGATGTGAAAATGAAAACTTTACCGTTAGCGGTCAAATCGTTGGATAACCGGTCCGAAGACTGAACCCAGTTCATTCCTATCACTTCAAATATTTGAAGGAGGAAGTTGACTGCTTATTTTATTTTTAACTATCAAACGCCAATTAAAAAAAATATACAGTATTATTTCATTAAATTATTTATTGACAATTCTTGATGGAATTCCATTGTAATGATGTAATAACTTATATTTACATATAAGTTATTAATTTAAAAAATACTTGGTACACTTCCACTTATTTATTTTGACCGATTAGCGCTTTCACCCTCTGATGGGTATCTTCAGACTGGTGAATATTTTACAGTGTAAGAATAATTTATAGAAAACTAAATATTATCTTAAGTGTAGGTACATTTTAAAATAAGTTGAAAAAGATACAATACGAAATATTGCAATGGAACAGAATGAGACAAATTATTGAAACATGTGTTGGCGGTGTACTTTAAGAGAATATTCTATTAGATGAAAAATATTTATTGTTTTTTTACAATGTACAGGGTCTAACTAAGGGGGCTAATAAGGGTGAGTTTTTGTATTTCTGAAATAACTCCGCGTGTGACGTCAGAGGTTGTTCACTGACAGTTCTTCTGATTGGTTTGTTTACGGAGACCAAACCGGATATCCTTCAAAGCTCTCATATCATTGGATGGTTCATTTAAACCAGTAACGTAATTCAAAATAGTGCGTTTTTATAATTTAATGTTCTAATTTACCGCGCGCAAGAAAGCGTTATTTGTATTTAATTTCCCGTAGGGCTGAGTTCCTCATTACTCCGTCTGTGACGTCACGAGTTTTCCTCAGTAAATTGTGCTGACATTAAGAAGATGAATCCCGCTGAAAAAAAATACATCAAAGATGGAGAACATTTTAGAGAAGGGAATATGGAAGTCTAGGCATTTACAGAAGAATCGAAGAAATATGGATGTTCAAACATAGGCAAAATGGTGAATGTTACACAGAGTGTAAAGTCGCCACTAAAACCAGCCAATGACAGGTCATAAGCCTTGTAAAAGCATTGACTTCCATATTCCCTCCTCTCAAATGTTATCGATCTCTGTTGTAATTTGTTAATCTTAATGGCTCCCTGGGGGTGAAATCTAGCTAAGCTCTCTAATCTAGTTTTGTCTGCAAACATTTTGACCAACTCAAAATATTGTAATCCCCCAGCTGCCAAAATTCACTAAACGTTAAAAAAAGAGCTACCCAAAAACTGGAAATCCATCACAACACAAAACAAAATGTTTTTCCTAGTCAGTGCATGTGCTTATTAAAATGCATGTCGTATTGGTTTTATTTTTTGTGCAACAACTACGATGAAGGTGGGGGTAATTTAGAAGTCTATGCATCTACAGGGCTTATGACCTGTCAATGTCTGGTTTAAGTGGGCACTAGTGTGTATAGTGGGTTTTGCATGTTGGTATGCATGAAGGGTACGTCTCGAAACTGGTAGACATAAAAAAGTCGGTAAGTGGTTATTTATTTATTATAAATATGACCTAAGCCAATTACAACAGTTATTTATATTATATATAAACATGCATACAAGAAACTGAATAAAAATAACATTAAACTATGTAGCGAAGACCAACCAGGGCAATACAATAATTGTATAAAATATATTCATAAAAACGAAAGAAATAAGACTTTGAGCTAAACCATGCCAATCCAACTTCATCCCCCACTGTTTTAGTCGCGAAGAGATCTACGAAAAGCCGAAAGATCTATCCCAAAGAATTCCAAGCCGTGTGATAAATTGATTAATCTACACATTCTGGACATTGGGGCATAAAAACAAAAGTTGCTTTTAGAAGATTTAATAAATAGCAGATTTTGACTTCTGGTGACACGGTTGGGAACATGAAAAGAAATTGATTTCAACAGAGATGGGACATCACTTATGGCATTAAGTAGTTTGAAAATGCATATAAGGTCCATCTCAGTTCTACGCTTACGACAGAAAAAGAGATTGCTCTATTTCAAAATAGGAATAATTACCCCTTTGTAATCCGAGCAACCATGCCACTTTTCTTAGAAAACGGTGATAGGCAGACTCGGTATGGCAAATGTAAGACAAATATGTAATAACATTTAGTTATTCCGGTATTGTTTATAAAGATTTGGATATCCTCAAAATATTGAAATTTTGACTTCAATTTCACAATTCCACTGGGATTTAAATAATCACAATTTAGGCAGAAATAGTGGGCGAGAGATTTTAATGTTACTTTAGAGATAAATACGACTGAGTGAAGCGCTGAATGTTGAGAATACCTTAAGATTCATATCGACATTTATTATTGGGTGCCAAATAATCATAACTCAAAAATAAATATACAACTTATATTATTCGAATATTTTATTTCTAGCACACCTGTTGATGTACCTAGCACCTTCCGATGCACATTCCACTTTCTAATCACATCATTTTGCAGGGGCGAACCGTCCATATAATCGATTATTTGCAGCTTACCATTATATTTCACTACCAATAATAATGTTTCATAGTAGTTTTAATTAAAGGAGAATAAATAAAATAATCTATATTTATTATAAATTAACTACACTGTTTATATCTTCCTCAAAAAAATAAATATAGGCTGCTAAATGCGCACCCAGCGCATTGCCCGGTTCCGATTATTGCAGCTTATTTTTCAATACAAAATAAATACTGTATTTTAACATTCAAAAACCCAGTGCGTATATTTTGCACTTGCAGATTACAGATATTATTTCAAGCTTCTCTATTTTTTAATCCGCGCGTTTTAGCTAGTGGTGCCTCGCTCGGTGTCGTCAATTTCTTGCATTATTCATTCTCAGTTTAGAAGGAAACGAAGCTGACAGCTCGGCGCGGCGTAGCGCGGCGGTCACGACTGTCACGTGACATTTTTGTTGCGAATATTTCTAATGAATGTTATTGTTATGTTATGGTATGTAATATAATATGTAAAGTTAAAATTATGTATTTTGGCATAAATAAATTAATTTAAATCTAATCGTATTGTTTTTTTTTTAATTTTTCAGAAAAAAATATATATATCGTAAAAGAAAAAAAAAATTTGTAAACATAATGGGAGTGACGTCTTACAAAAAAATGTTTACTTTCTTTTATATTAGTACCTAAATATTTGTATAAAATGTAAATTACAAACAAATATGCGGTGTTTTTAATCAATGCCAAACAAAAAGGAATTATGAATATACTTATTTTATTATCCTTATTTTTTAACATATTTTATTTTATAAATGCAAAAGCATACATGTACCTACTGTCTTAAAATAATGGAGAATATACCTACATATTACGCAAAATTATTAATTGTTGTTTGTTTGCTGGGTTATTGGTTAAAATTATTTTGATTAAAAATAAGTAGGTATTGCGTCTTCTGTTGCCAGCAGGTGAAACTGGAGCTGGAGAGATGAAGTTGTTTTTACACAAAACCATAAAAAAAGAATCCGTGTACCTGTAAATACTTTTTTTTTATACGCCTCCACTCATTTGCGAGATTACTTATATCTATGTATGTACATGCAGGTACAAATTATGAAAAAAAATAAAGCTTACCTATAAAAAAAGTCACCGTTCGCCACTGTCATTTTGTTACTTCTTCTTCTTGTCTTTCGTCTCCCCGGTGGAGGTTGGAAATCACCGTGACATATTGATACTTTTATGAACACATTGATACTATGATTAACAAGTCACTAAAACTCTTGGGTTTTGTTAGCAGGACATCTAGTGACTTTATTAATATGTTCACGGTTAAAACACTATATTGCTCACTTGTTCGTCCTCTTTTAGAATATGCATCCGTGAGCTGGTCTCCCTTCTATGTAGGCCGGATAAATCATATCGAATCGGTGCAACATCGTTTGCCACGAAAAGTAGCATGGATGATTGGCCTCGAGAGGGGAGACTACACTTACGGAGAAATGGAGTCAATGTTAAAAATCTCAAGTCTACAAAAATATGGAAATAACATTGACTCCATATTTATGTTTAATTTGCTGAATGGCCTAATTGATGTACCATCGTTACTGGAACAAGTGGCATTCAATGTTCCGATCCGCCGGTTGCGAAATAATAATGTGCTGTTCCTCGATCAACACAGCGCAAACTATGGCTTGCATGCACCAATGTCCCGATTGTGTCGTATTGTAAACTCGAGACAAGATCTGGACTTTTTTGATATAAGTCTTTATAGATTTAAAAAATCACTAAGATAGACCGGATCTTGTCTTAAGGTAGTATTTTTTTTTGTCCTAGCTTTAATTTTATTTTATCAGTGCCGGTATTTATTATAAGAAATTGTATATACCATCGTAAGAATGGACTGCATAAGTCCGTCACATAAATAAATGACAATTCTCACTTTGCTGGCAGCTGCCCTGAACAAGAACTGAGTGCTGCAATGGAACCAGTCACGCAAGTTCTTTAGCCAAGAGATGCGCCTTCTATGTGCACCTCGTCTTCCTTCAATCCTTCCCTGAAGAATGACTTGTAAAATGTCATATTTTTCGTCTCTCATCACATGCCCGAAGTACTCGAGTTTCCTTTTCTTTATGGTCTTCAGTACCTCTTTATATTTTTTCATCCGTCGGAGAACGTCATCGTTTCGGACTCTGTTCACCCACGAGGTTTTTGATATCCTCGTGTAGCACCACATTTTAAAGGCTTTGATCTTTTTTGATGTGTTAAGGGTGAGTGTCCACGTTTTGACGCCGTAAAAAAGTACTGAGAAGACGTAACATCGAATAAAGCGCATTCAGAGGTCCTTAAATTTTGAGTTTTTCCAAATTTTTGTAGACAAGGACTGGATTCAACTCCCAGGGGAGCTGTTAATATTAACAAATGTTCTTTATCTCTGTTGTAATAAATTCAATTACAAAATTAAGTTCATTCATCCAGGTATGAAAAATTAGGAGAAAACGTAGTCCGACTTTTCTTCATAACAACGTATTCTCGTATTTTTCCCTTGGATTATAGCACAAGAGCAGTGATTTTTTTACACACTATAAAAATTTACCATTGGCGTGTTTCCATAGTTTTATTTTTTTGATAAATTGTTTATTTTGGGAGCTAGGGTCATAAAAAAACCCATTAAAGCGCCAAGTTTATCTGCGTGCGATTTACTTTTTTTTCATTTTAAATTTTGAAAAACTAAAAAAGTTCTGACATCGAACATTTTTTTCTAATAATCTTTCTAAAAAAAATAAAGAATATCGGTTTATCGGGTGCGGAAAACGGGAAAACGAAACATCGATTTTGTTAATTTTGGCTAGGCATAATCATTCGGACTTCCAATTGATTTTTACGCATTGTATCAGGGAGATATTGCGAGAGAGTAACAGAAAAAAATGTACAAATACTTATTCCAAATACCTGTTTCTAATATCTCTTTGGTAAAATTGGTAAAATTCTCGTACCATACATTTCTACGAGTATTTATGATAATATGTTGGTGTTTATTCAAAGTTCTAACTGTTATTTTCTATAAATATTGCTCCCAGCACCACAATAATCAATGGAGCACAGTTGCTCTTTGTTATTGGTGTTTAGAGCGGAGATCCCGGTTCGAAATCCGCCTGCGGCTATCGGCCAATAAATTAATCTACTGCAAAAAACTAACTGTTAAATATTTTATGGACCAGACACAAAAGGATCTCACAGAGATTTGCTGTATCAAAATAACAGTAATCAAACACCAATCGTTGTCACTTAATTTCATTCATAACTTTTATTGTCGGCCTCGGGGTGTAGCGGTCAGTGCGTTAGCCTACCATGCAAGAGCTCTCGGATTCGATTTCCACCATGGTTGACGTGAAACATTTTTTTTGTTTCTAATTGAGATCATTTAATCATTTATTTATTTATTCATATATATGTACATTACAAAATAAAATATCTTAATTCATACATATATAAATAATTAGGTAAAATTAGGTATATGTAAAAAAAACACATTAGTATACATAATATCCAAAGAATAATATGTTAAAAAAGTAAGAGAATCTTGTAACGAAAAACTCCCTCAGAGACGTGAAAAATGTCAATGTCCAAAGTGATATTGTTCAACATAGAGATAGCCCTTCCAACAGGCATAACCATTGGCAGGTTGGTCCTGTATATTGGAATGTGAAACAGTCTATGTTGACGCTGTCTAAGGTAATTATCAGGAACATAAAAGCTAATGCTCCGCATAATTTCAGGGTTGTCAATAATACCGCGCAACAATCGAAAGAAGTGCGTTGTTAAATACACATTCCTTCTAGTCTTCAGACTGCTGTAACCAAGCATACCCTGGAGAAACTCAGTGGGATAAAGCCATGGATAATATCCGCACTCCCTCATGTAGAGAAACCGAAGAAATTTCTTCTGAACCCTCTCCACCATAAGAGAGTACTTCAACTCACAGTTCAACGCACTTCAACGCACGAGATATATGCTCGTGTTAAATTTCTAAGACGAAACTTTTGTGACATGCATTTTAAATTATCTGCGCCTGTTAGCGTAAATTTGCGGATTATTCCAGCTTATTTTTTCATACAAATACTATATTTTGAATGTCTTAACCCCAGTGCGGGCTTTTTTTTCCTAGATTAAACTTGCGGATTACCCAAATTATTTAAAGATGTTGATGAAGGGATATTTTTCCTTGAGATGGTGCTTTTGACATTAGACCATAATTACTTTCATGCGTCATCCGCGGTGTAGTGGTCAAGACGCTTGACTCACGCACGGAAGGTTCCGGAAAATATTGCAAGACATATTTATTTATTTAAATCTTAAAGTAGGGCACACATATCAATACATATTCCATATTGTTATGTGTGTTCTAATAATAACATTGCAAATATATTAAATTTTTAAATTGTTTATCACATATGTCTTGACCATTATTTTAAATTTTGATATGTTTTTTTCTTCAGAAATATTTTTTTCCATTTCGTAATACTTAGACATATGGCGCTCGACGCGGCCCGTTTTAGCACTATTAATTTAATAATTAGAACAATTCGGCCAGTTTACATTTCAATTGAATGCCTAATATCGATTGAATTCATCGTGCTATTTTTTAATGAGTTATGTATTAAAGTAATGGATAATACTCGTATATTTATATTATATAATATATCACGAAGTAACGTTGTTTAAATTGATTTCATGGATGAGAATTGTTGTATCACATAGAACCACAGAAAATTATCAATTAATAGTAAATGTTATTTTCATTGAAGAGATCCCTGAATTTTTGAAAAATGAAAAAAGTTTATATGAATTTAAAAATAAATGTTATGTATACTGTAAAATTATGTAAATAGATTTGTAAGTAAAATAAGTGTAAATATTAATTTATAAACTATGTATTGTATTGTAATACAAGCTAACTTAAGAAATAAATAAATAAAATAAAAAAATATACAGATATTCTGTACCTTCTATGTAGATACAAATATATAATTTTTTTAGCTTACCTGTAAATAAAATCACCATTCGCCACTGCTGCGTGGCATGTGATGTTAACGACTTTATCTCCCGTAGTCATACTTAAATTTACTCAGATACGAGCATAAATACATAAATAATAGTAAGAAAAAAAAGAGAAAAAAAGACAAAATAATATTATTAGTACAGCTCTATAATTTCCTAATCAATAATTTAATAACTCCTTTGGGAGAAAATCCAGCTAGTCTGCAAGCATTTGGACATACTCTAAATATCTTTGTTTTTAATTTTTATTAAAACGTATTTTTATAATTTTTTTCATACATTTTCGAGAAACTTCGCCGTAATATAAAACGTTCTACCTCTTACCGCGTGTAAGACAATATTTTTTCATCCAATTTCCTGTAGCAGTGAACTTCCTTATTTAATGTCGTAACAATTTTATTTTAATGTGCTCATATAGTTACTAACTACTTTTAATTACTTAAATTATATATGTATATAAAATCAATATATTGCTGCTCTTACCATAATGTGTCATTAATTTTGAAGATGTTTTTTAAATTGACCTAAATTAATTGTCTTATATTTCACTTAAAGATTATTCTCATCGTTTCTTTGAATCCCTTAAAATAAATATGTGTATATTTATGTTTTTCCTTTTTTTTATTTTTTAAATGCTATTACTATTTTATTTTATTTTTACATCTGAGCATGTTTTTCATTCTTTATTTCAATTCTTAATTTTTAATTACTCTTACAAATTTTCTTCATTTTTAATATTATTTCCATTTGTAAAAACTCACTAAAAACTACAAACTTTAAAATATCTTTTCTTTGCTTAAATTTTAATTTTTAAACAACTTTCATTTGTGTTTTTCTTTTTCCTTCTCTTTTTTATACTTTCATAATTAACCTTACATGTAATTGCTTTATAATATGGAAACTTCACTGGTCCATTAGAATTAAGTCTAATTGTGTAAAATATTAAACTTTGTAACTTTACTGTATATTTCCTAAATAAAAAGAAAATAAATAAAAAATTTAAATAAATAGTTGATTCATGTCTTGTAAAATTTTAAAAATGCAAATGATTATGTCATTATTAAGAATTTCTATAAGCCATGTTAAATAATGTTATTTTTACAGTAGGTTCATTAGCACGAGTGGCGTAATAAAATTGTACGGTGATTATTTTAGTCTTTTTACCGTTTTCGAATACCACGCTTGGTCCCGTAAAGCGATTTACAACACTTAACTTAAGCCGAATAAAAACGTGACAGCCAAAACACAACAGGATTTTACTGCAGAAGAAAAAGAATGTCACACCCATCCAAATTACAGCATTTATACAAAGTTCAGTCATTCTCAAAAACGCGTTTGTAAATTTTATTTCATGTCAACTTTGCCGAGAGTTGAATCATGAACCTTTGATTTGCAAAAAAGTATAGAGAGGAAACGCGGTGGCTGAAAAGAATTTTTATGAATCGGTATTTTAACATGGTTTTTCTGTCACTTTCTCGCAAATGCCTCCCCGCTACTGTGTGAAAAACGTCGAACTAATTTTGCCTCGTCCCAAAAAGTTCAAAACTGAACCGATGTTTTTTTTTTTGGAAGTACCAGAATGTTTTATGCATAGAATTAAGAATAGTCCAGAAGGAGCGTAGAATCATATTTGAATACATCGGACTGCGTCCAAAAATCCCCCCATTTTCACCGCGGTCATTCGTGATGTCGCCGCGTAATGTTGCACGCTGGGAAAAAAATATAATTATAACACAAAAAATGTAAGGTAAAAAAAAGCAATTTGTTAATTTATCTAAAATTATATTTATATTTTTTTATAAGAGTAATTGAATTTATGAACTTTGAACCTAAAATATAAAACAAATTTTATTTTACATCAAACGGATATTTTTATATCATGTTAAATAATATTTGATGTTTTAAAGATAATGTCGGTCAAATGTCCACCACAGAGTTGTTTAATCCGAGGTCCAATTTTCATTAGTTCTCTCATTAGATGAGCAAAGTAGGGTAAAAAAATTTACTACCCTGGCAACACTAAGGAAATGTTCATTTTCTTTTCTTCGAAAATCTGACAGATGGAATAATAATTGAATTTTTAAGTAATGTATTTGCTACTTACACATTCATTTGCTAATTACACGTGAAATGTGATCCCATCCTGTTTCTTTAAGATCCTAGCAGTATTTCTACACTTTAAAAGGACACAACACGGCAAAGTTGAATTCAAATCAGGAGTAGTGTGCGACGCCGACGTCTACAAAGAAACCAATGGGTCAAAACGTAAAACTACTCATTTATGAGTTGTTTAATCGCATTCTATTTGATGCTCGTATGCGGTTTCTGGACTATTCATAATTCTATGGTTTTATGTGTTGGTATTTTTTAAAATTATTTATCATATTTGTATACTGACGTCCGAAGACGGCAGATAAAACTGGGCGCTTTATGTGTTTTTGGATGGTCTTAGCTCCCATAAGAGACAATTAATAAAAAAAACAAAACTACGTAGAAACGCTCATAATAAATATCTATGCTGTGGAAAAAAATAACAGCTCTAGTACCATAATTCGGGGAGAAAATACGAAAATACGTTCATATGATGAAAAGTCAAACCGCACTTACATTATTTGTTTAATATAATTCAATCAATCAAACTCTTTTGTTTATTTTCTATGGTGTAAAAAGGTGGGTATTATATAAATGCATATTATGCTTAATTATCATAACTGAATATTCATAAAGAATGGAATTTGACATAATATCATATATTTGGTGTGAAAAATCACCATACTTGATGCCAGTATAAACAGTTATGTCATTTTTAAGCATTTTGTGGTAGCATTCAAGATTTGATTGAATTAGTCTATTTAATCGAGGTGATAAACAGTAAACGAAATAATAATAATATTAATTATTTTTTAAAAATACATTTTTAATACAGATTATAATAAAATTAAATTTATTGAACAATTTTCGAGTATGTCCAAACGCTTACAGACTAGCTGGATTTCCTCCCTTAAGAGTTAATTTTATGTAAATTTATTTAAACAGAGAGGGAAAATTTTTTTGAGAAGGGAATATGGAAGTCTAGGCATTTACAGGGCTTATGACCTGTCATTGGCTGGTTTAAGTGGCCACTTTACTCACTATGTAACATTAATTAATTAAATTATAATAATAAAAACACTTTATAGTTTTATTCCACTTTTATTTATAATTATTTTTGAACAGCAGCGTAATAAATATGAGCCTGAATTAGTATCCCTTTCCCTTTGATCTTTATTATTAATTGGTATGATTTTTTATTAATTGGTAAAAAAATTATCAAATAATTATAAATAAAAGTGGAATAAAACTATAAAGTATTTTTATTATTATAATTTTCTGCAGTTCCACCAAGAAATGGCAGTAGAAAAACTCAATATATTAATTAATTAAGTAAAAAAAAAAACCCTATATGTTGAAATATATTTAAATTTATTGTTTTATTCATAATTATTTTGACTTTATTTTTCTGGATTGTTATTCTATTGCATCACACGTTATAATAATTTAATTTATTTTACTATGTATTTTTTATTCTTCTTAATTATTACAGGCATAGCCTAAAAAGCCTTACTAAGTTCATTTATTTATTAATGTTTTACCAAGTTAGTTAATATCATCTTAAGAACGAATATAAACTTTTAATAATATTACAATTTTTTATCAAAATTTCTCAATAATAGATTTTTTCAAATAAATTTCAAATAGTTCGATCTTTTTTATCTCCTTTATTCCTTCAGGTAACACATTGTACAGCTTCAATCCGTTGTACAACGAGTTTTGAAATTCCGATTTTCTCCTCATTGGTAATCTTATCTTTTTTTTATCCCTTGTTTTATATGTACGACAGTGTTGGTTAAATTTTATTATTATTTTAATTTTTATTCATCCCCTTAATTATTTTATGCATAAAAATTGCTACATTATATTTAATTTGCTGCATAACTGTGAGCAAACCAATTTATTTGTGCATTATTTCTACATTAGAATAAATATTTATTTTGTGAATAATCCTCATTGCCTTATTTTGAAGAATTTGTACATTTTTAATTTCTCCTTCATTACATAAAAAAAGAATGGAAGAACAGTAATTTATGTGTGAACATATTATTGTTTTTAATATAAGAACACTACTTTTTATATCTATTACATTTCGCAGTCTTCCCATAAATATATTTTTTTAAATATTTTTTTTGTTACATATTCAGAATGTGTTATATATTAAATAAATGAATAAACAAAATAAATAAATGATTCCACTGTTGCACGAGTCATTATTTAAAACCATTGCGGGAAAAGGAAACATGGCATAATGTTAGTCAACAATGTTTTGAATATGTCCAAATGTTTGAAGACAGGCTGGATTTATATTAAGATCTAAATGTATTGAAACAGGTACGACAAACCTGTAAATGCTTAGATTTTCATATTCCGTTCTCAAATTGTTTTTCCTATATGTTGCAGTAAATAATGTTAGCTATTTCAGACATCCTCCACTGCTGATTGACACTGATAGAAAAAAAAGAATTCACAAATAATTATTTTAAAATACGTATTTTTAAAATCAAATAAAAAAAAATGTCTGCGTTCTTATGAGTTACCCAAATATTTCATTTTGAGGGGCATTTTTAACGAGTTGTAAATAACTCACGCGCAGACAATACAAAAACAAAATAATTTATATTCTCTCAGACAGGCAGGCTGATCTAAAAGCACTGAACTCTGTCGAGATCAATTCTAAATTAACCTTGGCGTGCATATGGGGGCTTAGTTGTGTCGGTGAGTGTAACAGTGTGACATTAATTTGGGTACCTGGACACTCAAACATCGACGGTAACGAGTCAACTGAGGAATTAACAAGGCTGGGAGCTGAGATAGCCCCGATAGGCCCAGAACCCTAATGTGGGTTGCCTAAATGTGCTCCTCGTAATGAGCTTAGGTCATGGGCCAGAAAGCAGAGTGCTAATGCTCTGGATAAAAGTACCTAGTCAGCACCAAGCAAAGGAACTGATAAAAGGGGACGCGCAAAGTTTTGCTTTTGACCCAATAAAGCTCAGCCGAAATCAAGTTAGGGTTATTAATAGAGCCCACCCAGGGCACTGCAGATTGAACAAACACCTTGCTAGAATGAACCTGTCCGAAACTTCTAGATGTAGGTTCTGCAGTGTAGATGAGGAAACACCTATACACATTATATATGAATTCAATTCAATTAAATTCAATTCATTTATTTTTAAATAACATAATATACATTTAAACTTTTAAACTTTAAAACTTGGGTGTTAAAGGAGACGTTCACAGATGGATCTTATCTTATCTCAGCAATAGAAGCCAAGCTGTTGTTCTTGGTGGTTTTCGATCTGAGTTTGCTGATATTTCCTCCGGAGTACCCCAGGGATCTCATTTGGGACCATTGTTTTACAACGCGTATCTCTATGATATTTATGTTGTATTTATGAACGCAAGGTTTTTGATGTACGCAGATGATAAAAAAATATACTTCAAAGTTAAGAATCCCCTTGACTGTCTTAAACTTCAAGATGATGTAAACCGTTTGACAGAATACTATTTGAAAAACGAATTAACGTCAATGTATCAAAGTGTTTGCTTATTTCTTTTTCGCGAGGTCGACATCCCATCCAATATCATTATATATTAGAAAACCAACCTGTTCAGAGAGTTAATACCGTACGCGATCTGAGTGTTATTCTTGATATCAAACTTACATTTGAGAATCACTTCGATGACATACTGACCCGTGCACATAGAAACCTTGGTTTTGTACTTCGTACATGTCAGGTATTTAAAGATATCGCGTGTATTAAAATGGTCTACTTTGCTCATGTTCGCAGTTTGCTCGAGTATGCCCCTTCTGTTTAGTCTCCACAATATGTCACACATAAAGAAAAGTTCGAGAAAATTCAATGGACATTTCTTAGAAAATTTTAACTGGAGATGCAGGTATACCGATCTCAATTATATGTCTTCCTGCAAAAAACACCACTTGTTTACTTTAGAAGATCGCCGTCTACTGTTGGACATGGGGGTGCTTCATGACATACTTAGTGGACGCCTTGATAGTCCGGCTCTTTTGTCGGAGTTATCATTAAATGTCCCCGGCTACCGCACCCGTCACACGTCGAGCTCTCTATTTCATCTGCCAGCAGTTCGTACGAACTATGCTCAGAACTCTCCACTTATACGTTTTGTAAGTGAATATAGTGATAGTGAGTTATTTACAACTCGTTGAAAATGGCCCCTTAAAATTAAATATTTGGGTAAATCATAAGAACGCAAATATTTCTTTTTATTTAAAAAAAAAAAAAATATATAATTTGAACTTTCCGCTTATTGATCGATTTGATTGTAAAAAAATAACATTTAAAATGCGCGTCTTAAAACATACTTTTTTGTCTTATACTTTTTTTTTTAGAGTCTTTATTCAATAAAATATACATATTATTACAATATTAATACATTATAAAGAAAACAAAGTATTGAGATATATTTTGTCCCGATAAACCATTCAATAATAGTTTGTCATCGGGTGCTCAGACATTAGTTTTAATTAATAATCAAATAAGAAGAGTACAGACATAATACTGTATACGTATAAAATAATAAACATAAAAATAGTTTAAAGATTTTTTTTTTTTTTAAGTAAGAAAATAGAGTAAAATAATACAATTAAAATCAAAGAATAGTAATTTACTTAAATATATTTTAAATATAAGAAGAAAAAAATAATAGACACATATATAAATAGTGTGTGCTCATAAATGTAATCAAAACAAGATAAAAAAATAAATTAAACAAGGTAAAGTAAATCGAGAATTTCAATTCATATCTACAGGAAGAAAAAAAAATTAGTAAGAAAATTAAAAGTACATATTAAAATTAAGATCTAAAAAATGTAAATGAAATAAGAAAGTAAGAAAGTAATAAAAGAAAAGAAAAGGTTAACCCAAGAAAATAACAAAAATGTAATTAATGAGGGATAATTTTTTTTTTTTTTTTAAAGTTAGTTTCAATAATAAAGTCTTATTTTATCTTATCTTACTTTATTTTATTTTATTATATTTTATCTCTAATTCTTAATATTTTAAATATATTTATATTTTCGACACTTGACACTTGTGCAATATTTACACACATGTCCACCCTTATTCCAATATAACACCCACCCTCTCACTCACTTACACTCACACAAACACACTAGTATGTATTGTACGTGTATTTAATGTATTTCTGTGGATATCTGTCATTGGTTTTATTCTCTGTATATTTTATTTGTTGTATTTTTGTTACATGTATTACTGTTGATATCCCCAATAAATTAAATAAAATAATAAAAAAATTACAAACATTCATTCAATACGCATATATTATGAAAAATAAAAAATACATGAAACAGACTTATTTTAAAGTATTAGGAGAATCCTGCTCCGGGAAACCCCTTCGGATACATGGAACAGATCAATATCCAGAGCGATGGTGTCCGGCATGGCGGGAGATGAATGTGATGCTTTACATCATAAAAAGAGCCTCATCCTCGGGGGACTACTGGTAAAACCTGAGGATGATAAAGAGATCGCCCCCTACCTAATAGCCCAATACTTTACGGATCTGGGCTTGGAGGGGGAGATTGAGCGCAATGTAAACTCTCGCCTTCCACACAGTAGCCAGGCTCTTTATACACCTGGGCCCCGATTACAATGGGAAGTTAACAGAGTTATCTTCGACTTCGAAACATTCAAAGTATAAGTAAATATAATTGAACATGTTTAGGAAAAAAAAAATTGTATGCATATTCTGCTTTTCATACAGAAAACTTAATTTTGCTTTATAGATAAAATTGAATATAAATGATACCTTCCCATTGCAATCGGGGCCCTGGGGTGCTATTCTGAACTACTCTCGCGGCATGATAAAACAGTTTTTCTCGTGAATTTTGTACGTAAATACACAAGATAATACGGCCGTGAGAGCGTTTGGAATACCAGCCCTGGGCTTGATGGGCGAGAACTATTCACAATAGATCTTCACAGGTCGCAGTGACGTCAAGAGCTTGCATAGCACTGACCCCACCACTAAGAATGAGAATAAAAAATAACTCACAATTAGAAAATGGGAATCAAGTTAGGTAGAGTCGGATTCGAACCACGGACCTTTGAGCCGTGAGTCCGAGACACTAGCCACGGGACCACAACCCGATCCAATGACCCTGCATAACACATTGTACTTTTATTAAATAATGACGTCTAATGATGGCTTGGTAGTACCAAAAGTATGTAATAAATATGGAAATAGAACTCTCAAATATTTGGTACCTAGAATTTTTAATTTATTACCAAAAGAACTTAAATTTAACTCACATTGTAACAAGAGCAAAATAAGAGAGTGGCTACTCGATCAAGAGTTTATATATGAATAGTAGCTTAGGAGTAAATATTTTAATTTTTCATTTATTTTCTTGTATTTAAAAAATAAATTTATAAAATATTATTTGTATAAACATGTTTATTCTGATCTTTCCGGCTGTTAATTTTTATCTGTTATTCATTGTTTTTATAAATGTAAATAATATTATTAAGTCAGTATAAATATAATCTTCACCAACAAGCTACAAAAAGTGGCTTGGTGGGATTTTAGTTTTTTTTAAATTGTAAAAATGTACGTATCATTTTGCTATTAAAATAAATAAAAAATGTGATTTTTAATAAAATACGTACATTATGTTGGTACACAATAAACATTTACGTACAAGTACAAGGAACTCAAAGAGCTTAAAATCTCACGCGGTCATCAGCCTTAGTCCATCGTGTATATTACATTATTTATTGATTTAATTTATAAGGGAATCATATACCTTGCTTAATACAGAAAAGTTATAAGACATAATAATTTCATTAAACAATCACAAAGCCAATCAATCGATTCCACGGATAAAAATGATTAAGTGTTATATTATTATTATATATGTGAAGTAAGCAACCATTTGCTTTTTTGATATTTTATTTTTTTAAATTTTATTCGTTCGAAAAAATATTTTAATATGCCAATATGTCTTTGCTCATACTGATCATCGTGGTTTCAGATGTGACAGGGTTTGATGAACACCTGTATATATATAATTTCTCTGTACGTGTGATGTCACCGTACTTCTTCTAAACGGCTTAACCGATTTACGTGCGGTTTTCAGAGAAATATAGATCTTTGCGCTGTGCATGTTCGTAGGCATTAAAATCTTTAATCGAATATGTAAAAAAGAAATTAGGATCATAAATGTTTTATTCATCGATCTACCAGGGTTGCATTCGAGGAGAATGCATTTGCAAAAAATGGAAAGATGTTGTTTTTTTGGGTATAAAAAACTTTTTTTTTAATGTTTACAAACAGCATTTGTTTTTTGTGGATCTCAATCAGATTCTTTCCTTAAATTCATTATAACTTCTACCCATTTATTTCTTTATGTTTGATTTTCGGTAACACTAAAATAATATTAAATTCAGTAGATTTTTTTAAAATCGTATTCCTACATAACTACATCCATTTGTTGACGAGACGACCGGAGTTTGACGTTTGCAAAAAAATGCCATATTTGAAAAAATATTAATTTTGTGTTTTGGAATTCAACCATAAACAAGTACCTACTTAAATTCAATAGTTTATTAATATTGTCAATTTTTACTTTTGGATTTTAATCACAAACAAGTACTTCTAAAACGTAAGTTGAGTTTGAGTATAGTTTAATTTACTAACGAATTCGGTTTAACTATCGTTCTACTATCAACTCGCGTTTTTACTTGAATGAAATTTTTTTCCACTGAATTTTATTTCAAATCTCAAAAATGGAATATTATGTTTTATTCATTTTTTACACATTGTTACACTGTGGAATGTGACCTTGCAAACGTCAAAAATGTGAACAAATTAAACCACGTGGCAACATGGCATATTTAATCGCTATCAAATAATAACATCGATCAACAGAATCTTAAAATAATAATAAAGTTTGACAATTTCATTTTAATATCTTATTTGAGAACAAGAATGATTAAAAGACAACAAAAATACGATAATCCAACAACATCTGAAATATTATAATGTAGCCATAATCATATTTAAATACATCGGACTGTGTCCAAGAAACCCCTCACTTTGTCCCACTTTCACCGCACACATGCGCGAAGTCGCCGCGTAATATGAAAATATGTTTGTATGAAAACTTCATTTCATTTCGTTTCATTTTTTTGCACCACAACAGGCCAGGAGGCCCAATTACAGTGGTGAATTACATTACAGAACAACCAGGCTTGAGAAAAATCAAATTTTAATTTTTGTGTTCTCACCGGGAATCGAACCCGGAACCTTCCGTGCGTGAGTCAAGCGTCTTGACCACTACACCACGGAGGCCGCCAATGTCAGATTAATGATGTCAGATTGCGAAAAATATAATTTAAAAAAACACTTGTGTAAATAAAGTATTTTAACCAGCCAAAGACAGGTCATAAGCTCTGTAAATGCCTAGACTTCCAGATTCCATTCTCAAATATGTTTTTCCTCTCTACTGAAATAAATTTTTATATGAATGGAGGAAATCCAGCCAGTCTGCAAGCATTTGGACACACTCAAACATTGAAAAATAAATTTGACTGCCACGAAATTGAGCGGCCGAGGTTTGGTGGAAAAAATACTGTTAAATCGTTTTCAAAATGTTTTCGTTTTTTTGACGATTAAATAAAAAAATTCGTCGTTGAATGAACTCTCCTATTTAGATTGTTTAAGCATTGATAAGCATAGTCCATTCCGTAGAGACGTGAGTAAATAAAGATAACCGGTAAACGTCAAAAAATGATACCATCTTCATTATTCTACTATTAACGTTTTACTCGCCAACATTGTCGGGTTGAATTTTCAACTAACGTTTGAAGAGTTTTATTATCCACCTTTAGTTACTATGGATGAACTCATTTTTTCTATTTCGGACTATTACTACAGTTTTTTTTACTATCACAAACGATCATACAACCGGGCGGGATAACGAGGTATTGCACATTTTTTTGGTTTTGCTTTGGGCAACAGCAAATCACACAATAACAAAACGAAAAGATTGAAATTTCAAACTCAATGTCAAATGTCACTTAGTATATAGTTTATCGAATATCGAAAAAACGTTTGCTGAACCAGCTAATGGCAGGCAAGCCAATGTTCGGGCAGGACAACGTCTGTCGGGTCCGCTAGTTATATATAAAAAACAAATAAGCCAATTACCGGATTTCACCACAGTAAGTTAAAATATATTCTCACACATAAAATAAACTGTAAACTAAAACATGTAACATGTTAAATATTTAGGACTAATAATAGACAGGCAATTGATATGGACAGCTCACGTCAATAATTTAATTAGCAAAATAGCAACAAGGAAAATTGAGACTAATAAACCATGGACTGAAATTATACAATAAACTACCAGACAAAACTAAACAAAAGACTCAGTCAACCTTTACAAATGATGTTAAAAATATTATTATTAACAGTAGAATGTGAATTTTAAAAGCAAAAATATTTTTTTTAATGTATGTAACCCGTAAGGGTTTATCAAAGAATTATTTTTTTTAAATAAAAAATAAACATAGATACTTAAAATACATGGATAATGGGTATATTATATTATGAATTTACTCCCGAATATTCTGAAGCTGGTTTGGTTAAGATCTTTGCCGCTAGATGGCTGAACAAGCGTTGGCAGCGCGCTAGCGTTACGCGGAATGCGTTTGATATAATATTGCAGTCGAAGCGTATACAGCATACTTACCTGGCGTAGGGGATACCGTGATCATCAAGGCGGTTCCCCCAGGGCGAGGCTCTTCCATTGCACTTCGGTTGGGCTGACCCTTGCGATTATCCCTAATGCGGATAACTCGGGCGCGTAATTTTTGGTAGTCGGGACTGCGTACGCGCTGTCCCGCTTTAATCTTACTCAATGAAGACATAGAAGCAACATGGTGTATACTCCGTTGCACTAGTTGAGACGATCGTTAAATAGACTGTCGATTGCTGAATTATGGCTCTCCGGAAATCTATCATAGCACCGATCGTTGGTTAATCCGCGTGAACTTGTGACGTAGTTTAAAGTAATATTTTTATCAAAATGTTATTCAAGAAGCTTCTGTTTATTCAGTGTCCAAGAAAACATTTTTACATCTAATTTCCATTGTTCAATTCGGAATTTCTAAAATGATGATTTGAAATTATAATATGACAACAATCAGCGCGCATGCATAAGAAGATGTATGAATGTAGAGGAAGCGAGATATGTATGCAAAGATAGTCTGATGTGGCGTTCTATCCTCTCTGCCTACCCTTACGGCGTGACGGTTTATTTGTTTGTTTGTTTATATGACAACAAAATACTTCATTTTTAAAATTCGTAGCAAAGATTATTCACTAAAAGACGATCGATGTACTTTTTCTGCATCCATTTTCAGTACACTCTAAAAAAAATCGACCTAATGTATCATTTCACACGTGTCGTTCAAATCCACATGACACAGTAAAATTAGTGTACATGTACAAATAAAATTACACCTAGCATCAAGGAGAAATTAGAAATATATTTCATGTTGGATTCACTGTACAGTCTGGATTAATATGACGTGTGACAAAAAAATTAAAGATAAATATGGACAGCGATTAGATTATACTATTCCTTAAATAGTTAACATGCTACCACATGATTGGAGAACATGTCTTACCTAATAGAAATAAAATTAGAAGGCATACCGTTTCTAAACTGATTTATTATTTAGGTAAAACTTTCATTTAAAAAATGCACTCTTTTTATCTATCGTTTGTATTTTATATATATTTTTTTTTAATTTTACCTTCTCTTTTTTATTAATGTATTTTTAGATATCAATATATACTTTTAATTTTAATATTTTTGATGAATTTTAAAAAAATCTTTTTATAATTGCATTTATAATTATATTATATTTTTTCGTCTCGTTTTAGCTAAAGTTTTCTAAATCTTTTTTAAAGTACGTAACATCAAAAACAAATTCAATATATTATGTTCTGTATTTTATACGTACTTACCCATACAATATTATGTTTGTACTCTTTTATTTGAATTTTAATTAACTTTAGAAAAATAATTTTAGAAACCCCTTTTAGCAGTAGAGTAACAAGCTACACAAAAAAAAATTGTGCTGAATGTGTATCATGATTTGCCATCTCTTTTTTTTTTAATTTTTCAGGGCTACGCAACATTTGATATATTTTATATGTTTGACTTAGTGTTTTTTTCAACGTCATTGATTTGCGTCATTTTGTTAATAAATTCAGCATCGCTCACTTTATTACAATAGCACAAATAAATCTAAAGAATCTGTCCGAAAAGTATTTGACAGCGACATAATAAAAACGTGTGGTCGGTCATTAGTGTCAGTTATGTCATGTTATTTGTTCTTTTTGATACCTGCACAGGTAGCTGTGTTGAGCCCATGAAAAGCTTTAGTCACAGGTTACAGTGATATTATTGTCATGCACGGTTTGTGGTGGCTGAGATTTACCTTATAGAAAACTTTATTATTTTTTTATTAGGTATTTTTTCAACACAGTTGAACCTAAATATGGAAGTCTGGGCATATAAAGAGATTTTGATCAGTCATCGGCTTGGTTAAGTTATCACTTTACACGCTGTGTAACATTTGTGGGGTTTATAGTCCATGATCTATGACACGTGCTTAATAATTTCGCCTGAAATATAGAGTCATGACTTCAAGAAGAAGCTCAGCTTTTTCTATTGAATTCAATTCATTACATTCTGCGAATGAGAACACGAGATCAATGTACTGCAGTACATAAACATCATCCTTACTATGGAGATATTTATTTATTTATTTATATATCAACGGTTTAAAGAACCTTTTACAGTAAAAAGTTTTACAGAAATAATCATAACAGTGAACAATTCATTATGTAATATATAATATGAAATAGAACTATATAATTCAACTTAATAATTAAAACTAAACAGATTAGTAACTTTTTTTTTTAAACTGACAAAAAAGTCAAAAAGAAACATACAAATAAAAGATAACAAATTGAAGTGAGAAAGATATGAAGAACAAAGGAACGTAACCTATAAAAAGACCACATGGCGCAGTCAACGCCCAGTCAGTCCAGTTCAATCAGTCACTTAGTTCCAGCATGTAGTTCAAATGCAGTTACTTCAACACCTTATCGTCGTAACATTCGCGCCACATAATTCACTATTTATTCGCCATGCAATAAATACACATTAAACAGCAATTTCGTGTCTTCTGTCAATCTCTAACTGGGGTAGGAGCTCCAACCCACACATAATTCCTACACATTCATTATTCCGGCAAAAGACTTCCATATTTGCTTACATGGCATTTTCCGATTCTATGCGTGGGTTGAATATTTATATAAATTCAATTCATTCTGTCCAATTCTTTACTATCTTATAAGTCCACAATATCAAGTTTATTTGTAGCTGCTCATCAAACTATTATTGACAATTCAATTCCATAAATTTAAAAAATACTTGTTTATTTTTAATACCTTATACTTGTTTTTTTATATTTTACTATTATATCAAATTGCATTGTAGTGTTGGCAAAAACGCATTTCATATATAAATATTTTTATTTCTTATTTTTTCGTGATAATATATGCTTGCTTGTTTATTTATTTAACTTAAATATTTCTTTCTTGCTTACCGTAACACTTTATTCATTGTTTGCTTTACAGAATTTATTTCATAAGCTTATATCTTTGCCATTTTTGTTTATATGCTTACTGTTTTTTCTTGCATACCTTTGTTATTATTGTTTTTTTTTTACTTTGTAAAACTTTTTACTATATCCTTTCTAACTAATTTCACATATTTTTTGTGGATATTCTGTGTTTATTATTTAATATTTAGCATGTATTTCATTTTTATTTTTTGTAAATGCCTTTTGGGTGTTATTGAACAAAATAAATAAATATAATAAAAGTATGCAATCAACTAGCGACATATATTATTGAAAAGGGGTCAGTTTTTACGGACTTTCAATATTTTTATTGGATTCGTTTCGTTGAATCATAACCGTTATAAATGTTTTCCCTCTCAGTTACAATAAATTTTAATAAAGAATATCATTTACATCTAAAAAAAATATTGAAATTTTATCTTTGGGTAATAATGTTCAGTATTTTAAAAAATATTTTTCATTTGTTAATCGACTATCAAACTAAGCCAATTTTTTTATGTATCGTATTATCAGCGTTATAATTTTTTAGTTCTGCAATTTTTAAATTACTCCACTTGTGACGTCACAAGTTTTATTCGGTAAGTTCTGCTATTTGGTGAATTGGCTTCCCGTGAACTGGAAACATATTACAACACTCAGCAAAACTAGTGACGTCGTTTTTACTAAAATCACTTTTTTCGTGAATTTTCAAGAAACTTCGCCGTACAATTTAATACTCTAATTTTTGCCGCGCGTATGAAAATATTATTTATACCCAAATTAATAGACAAGTCATCTTGTGATTCAAAATTTTTAATCTGATTTATTTGTTTCCTTCCAGGCTCTGCACTGTGGAAGTGGTGCCAAGACCCGATGTCCAGCCCGAGCTGGTGGCCTGGAGGCTGGTGAGGCTCTTCAGCAGGCAGCAGGATGCCTCCCTCCGGCAGAGGTGTGGCGGGCTAGCCAGGGAGCTAGCCTGCTGGCACCCCCAGCTTAGAGAACTACTGCTGACGAGAAGACGAGAGCTTGACAAGGCAGTGCAAGGTAAGAAACAATATATATTTTTTACCTACGTCTGGATAAGCGGAGGAAAAATGCATTTCAGTGTGTTTTATTTATTTGACAGAGCTATTTCACAACAATAATTAGAAATATAATGAAATAAATAAAGCCCATTTGTTTTTAACCACCATTTTTTTCACCGATCGGTTTCAGAGCTAAACACGTTCATGTTGTTTAACGTCTGCTTGATTTTTATAGAATAGTCCAATGTCGTCGGCATATACAACAATTGTACAGTGATAAGTCATTTATATATAAAATATAGTGGACCCAAAGTAGATCGTCGTTTTCTGTTGAAATCAATCTAAGTTTAAATTTGGTTAATTTTGGTTACTTCTTCCTCAGGTCTCGGAACTCATGGCCTAACCGCGGATAGCAGTGGCGATCTCATCTCTCTCCACGTGGCGCTGAAGAACGAACTCCAGAAACACGTAGAAACCTACAAAAATGCCGTACATAAATTAGACGAACTAGTAAGTGAACTTTTACTAAATAATACCCACTGAAAATTATACTGGGCCAGTTGCTTTTGTGCAAGTCCATCATTGACGTACTTGAGGTGCCTGTTTAGATTTCTGGCTAAGGATGATGTAGGGTCTTTAGAGTCTTTGTTTAAAAATGTCTACATAATAATAATTAAAATAATAATAATAATAATCATGGTTTATTAACAAAAAAATACAATTTCTTTATCTACTACATACCAGGGGCGAACCGTGTATAGAAGTGATTATGCGCAGCTTACCATTATATTTGACTAACCATAATAATGTTTTATTGTCACTTTATTTACAGAAAAACAAATAAATAATTAACATTTATTTTAAATCATTTTCACCGTTTGTATTTTTATCCTAATATAAATATACATTTTAATAAAGCGCGCCCAGCGCCTGCGGTGAACCAAGAAACTAACCGATTATTCCAGCTTATTTTTCATCCAAAAAGTATACTATATTTTGAATCTATTAACCCCAGTACGGGTTTTTTCTCCTTGCAGATATACAAATTATTTGAATATTCTTGATTTGGAAAACAGTATTTCAAACATTTTTTCTTAAGGACTATTTTTCTTTGAGATGGTACTTTTGACATAAGACCATAATTACTTTCATGCGTCATATTGCAGGACATATAGCGCTCCACCCGGCCGTTTTTAGCACTTTTAATTACTAGAACAATGCGGTCAGTTGACATTTCAATTGAATACCTAATATCTACGGAATTCATAGTGGTATTTTTAAATTTATTTTTTAATGAATTATATATTAAAGTAATTGATAACATATCAATATAATATAATATATCACGAAGTTACATCGTTTGAGTTGATTTCATGGATGAGAGTTTTTGTATCACACAGAACCACGGAAAAATATCAATTTATATTACTTACATTATATTATGTACCTCCTATGTAGGTACAAATATTAGATATTTTTTTATAGCTTACCTGTAAATAAAATTACCATTTGCCACTGCTACATACATACTTAGGTAATAGATTTCTCTGGATCATGTCTAGTCTGCCTAATTAGGTACAACCTGTTTTAGGGCAGACATTTGTACGCCTTTACCTACTAGTTAATTTATTATAGAGTTACACGATATTTAAATATACCATTTATTATTTTAGAATGTTTTTGAGTAAGTTTTACGCTTTTTCTCTACCTAAATCCAGCAACCATTTTTTCACAAATTTATTTAAATTAATCTGGGTCATGGTTTTGCAATGTTCGGGTAACGTATTGAATATTTTGAGGCCCAGAAACCTGAAATTTCTTTGAAGTTTGTGGTAGACCCCATGATGCATCCTTTAGTTTGACTTCTGGTAGTGTGGGAGTGTTCTTTTGGCGTGTGGTAGAACAATATGCGTTCACAAACATAATTATTCTAGATATATACGAGTATAATTGCCTTAAATCTGATATATTAAATTCCACATAGCAATACTAGAATATTCTGATAATGTCTTATTGCGTATGCACGTGGATATTATTTGTATTGTGTGATTAATAATAACATATTCTTTATACTTGTATTTTAATTTGGAAGTTGTAAAGATGTACTTTTGTCCAATTATTATTTTTAGACTGTGGTGTAATGAATAAAAAAGCTCTTAAATATTTAGATTTGCCACGCGGTAAAACTTCTTTTAAAGGAAACACCTACTTATTTCATGACAGGCGCCGTGGCACAATTGATTAGACGGCTAACTGTGATACTGGCGTCGTGGATTCGATTCCCGCCAGTTGCCAGAAAAAATCCAAGATTTTTTCTTAATTGATCTGGTGGTGTGGTGTATTTTTCATTACCTCCTTCCATATCCCCTCTATCCCACCTGCTGACAAGCCTCAAAATAGAGGCTCAGCGGGTTATTCCTTTTAAAAATAAAAATAAAATGTTTTGGAATTATGTCGTTTATTTAGGCGACTTTAATGTTAAATTTTAAATGGCGCTTCTTGGCGCCGGTCATTTGCTTTATAGCAAACTAATTGTTCTCCTGTATAAGTGTGGGATGAAGTTGGATTGGCATGGTTTAGCTCAAAGTTTTTGATCTTTCGTTTTTTTTTATATAGTCACCGTTACGACGGCTGTCCACCGCATCACCATTCACTACGGCCGTTAAGATACGGGCACCGCTGTCCTAGGAAACCCTAGCTTAAGGGATGCCTACCAAAATGTGGTACGTCTCGAAACCTGAAGACATTGAACAGTCAGTAGGTGGTTTCATAGAAATATTTGATAACATTTCGCAAAATGTTTGACAACAAAGTTATTGCATTAAATATTAATTTTCTTCTAATAATGGCTGAAATAAGTGATTATTGTTAAATTTTCGACTGCGATTTATACCTACATACACAATAATGACGGCAATAGTAATCTGTCGCCATAATTTTTGTTGCTTATTTTATTTTTAGCCTTGCGTTCACACTACTCATTAAAATGGCGTATCTTGTAGGCGTGTGATCAAACCAGCTTCTCTTTGCAATTTTGTGGGACAGTTCACATGATACCGTGGACTATTGTTAATGTTCATAATTAATTTTTGATCGAATGATTCCAATACCCGAGTCAACCATTACTCCACATTCCTCTTAAACACATCTAGTCCCGTCACTTGCGCGTTCTGACTTTTCTTTATACAAACGTATTCTCGTATTTTCTTCCTGGATTGTGGCACTAGAGCGATGATTATTTTCAATTTCAATTTCAATTTCAATTTATTTATTTTAAATATAACATATACATTACAAAAATATATTCAATACGTACATATTATAAAAAAGGAAAAAAAATACACGAAAGAGACTTATGTCAAAGGAGTCGAAGAATCCTGCTCCGGAAAACCCCTTCGGATACATGAAACAGATCAATATCCAGAGCGATGTTGTTCAACATAGCGGTAGCTCTTCCAACAGGCATAACCATAAGCAGGTTGGTCCTGAATATCGGAATATGAAACAATCTATGCTGACGCTGTCTTAGGTAATTATCAGGAACATACAAACCAATGCTCATCATAATTTCAGAATTATCGATCATACCGCGCAACAATCGATAAAAATGTGTGGTCAAATACACATTCCTTCTAGTCTCTAAACTGTTGTGGCCAAGCATACCCTGGAGAAACTCGGTCGGGTAGAGCCAAGGATAATACCCGTATAATAATTTTACACACTTTAGATATCTATCATTGGCGTGTCCCTACCGTTTGTTTTTTTTTGTTAGTAAATTATCTTTTATAAGAGCTAGGACCATAGAATTAAGAATAGTCCAGAAACCGCATACGCACATCAAACAAAAGGCGACTCAACTACTCATAAATGAGTAGGTTTACGTTTTGCCCCAATAGTTTCTTTGTAGACGTTGCTCAGTACGCAACTCCTGATTTAAATTCAACTTTGCCGTGTTGTGTCCTTTTAAAGTGTAGAAATACTGCTAGGATCTTAAAGAAACAGGATGGCATCACATTTCATGTGTAATTAACAAACGAATGTTTAAGTAACAAATGAATTACATAAAAATTGAATAATTTTTCCATCTGTCAGATTGTCGAAGAAACAAAATGGAAATTTCGTTAGTATTGCCAGGGTAGAATTTTTTTTTACCCTACTTTGCTCATTTAATAAAAGAACTGATGAAAATTAGACCTCGGATTAAACAACGCCGTGGGGGACATTTGAATGACATTGTCTTTAAAACATCAAATATTATTTAACATGATATAAAAATATCCGTTTTGTGTCAAATAAAATTTGTTTTATATTTTAAGTTCAAAGTTCATAAATTCAATTACTATTATTAAATGACCCTTTATTTATCTAATCTGTTGTGTCAATCAATGTTTCCGCGTGCACAATAAAATTTTAGAGATATTAACAGATTACCTTACATTTGTGTTATGATTATATTTTTTCCCAACGTGCAACATTACGAGGCGGCATCACGAATGCGCGCGGCGTAAGTGGGGCATAGTGATGGAATTATTGGACACAGTCCGATGTATTCAAATATGATTCTACGCTCCTTCTGGACTATTCTTAATTCTATGGTTAGAACCATCCAAAAATCCTTAAATTCGCCTAGTTAAATATGCTTTCTTTGGACATACGCTACCAAATAATGATAACCATTTTTAGAAAAAGCATTACTTTCTGAAACAGAGAATATCTTCCTGATACTCTTTCTTTAAAAAAATCAAAATCAATAATGGTATCTACGCAGGTCTACCAATGAATGAAATGACTGGCCTACAGTCTGTATTAAATGCCGCAGCGAGACATATTTTTAAAATATTTAAGTTTAGCCATATCACTCCACTGCTTCGGGAATTACACTGGCTACGTTTTCCACCGAGGGTGGAATACATTTTTGAGAAGGGACAATGGAAGTCTAGGCATTTACAGGACTTATGACTTGTCGTTGGCTGGTTTAAGTAGCCACATTACACGCGGTGTAACATTTACGATCTAAATAACTCCCTGGGAGAAAATCCAGCCAGTCTGCAAACATTTTGACACACTCAAAACATTGTTGGTTCAAATATTGTCTAAAAACAACAAATCTTACAACTACATTTTATTTCGTATTTTTTATTTTTATTTATTTGACACTTTATATACATATACAATAAATATACATATAAGGGCGGGCATATTGCCTTAAGGCAATTTCTTCCTACCTACCCAAACCGTTCAGTTTGAGAAAATTATAAATACAAGAACATATTGAATCTTACAATTTCATACAAAAATTAAAAGCAGAGATTAACAAAATAAAATATATTTTTAAAAAATTATCACTATACTATATTTAAATATACGCACTATATTATATATATCTTTTAATTGTATAAAGTACACTTAAAATATATACATATTTATATTAAATTATAGTTAATTATAAACATAAATGCGAAGTGTTTAAAACTGTCTGAACATTTTTTAATTATCTCTGTTTGTGAAGTCTTCTTTGATTATTCTCAAATATATATATATTTTTTTAAAAGTATATTGTTATGTGTAATTTCGAGATTAATAATTTTAATAATTTCAAAGAGCGGTGATTAAATTATGTAAAATCGGGAAAATCTAACAACAAATTCCCGGCATATTTCAAAATTGTATGTCGACCATGTCGTTTTTTTTTTTAATTCTAGTCTAATGTGACTCTGAACCAAGATCCTGCTTCTTCGTCGCACCAGCGCCTCCTGGCGACCACCCGTGGGGACATCCAGAAGCGCCTCATCGACAACAAGACTGTGCTGACACTCCTAGACCGTCCGGTGCTCGGGGCACTACCCCCCCTCATCTCCCAGCTGTCTTCCAGGGTGCAGAATGACAAGGAGGTCCTCTCCTGTGTGGGACAGATCAAAAGGCTGGACCCGACGTTGGAAAACATCGACGAAAGGTAAAAACAAAACTGTTTTTTAAACAACGAATTTCAACACAGATGAAGAACTTTTTACAGAAGGAAATATGGAACTCTGGCATTTAAAGAACTTGTTTACTTATATATTACGATTTATCATCGTTATTCCAAATCCGCTCTGTAGTTGTAGCATGTGGTGTCCACAAAGAGCCTCCATGCATCTCTATCGACTGCCAGCTCAAAACAGGTTCGACTTTAGGTAGATTATTCCACAATCTCGATTGTTGCTGTTAAGCTGCTCGCAGCTACTACTGTGAAAGAGGAGGCGAAACAATTATAGCGGTGAATGGGTATTAAAAGAGGTCACTCGTTACTAGAACGAAGAGATGGCCTATGTTATTATAAAGGTTGAAAGAACTCTCTCAGATAAACAGACAACATTTGGGACTATTTGATTTTATGAATTCAGTAATAGACCCAGGTTATAAGTTTTTAATCCTTGGGTTTAAAATTAAACAATAAATTAGAAATCTTATAAATTAAATAAGCGATATTAAATGACAAAAAATAATCAAATAAACTATATTTTAAACAGTCCACTCTTCTTTGCTGAGAACAAATGCAAACGTTGAATGTCTAATTTCGACCCCCTCACCCCCTTCTCAATACCTCTATAAACTTGACAAAAAAACTTGACTTATTTTTTCATTTTTTTATTTTTTTTAAGGAATAACCCGCTAAGCCTTTATTTTAGAGGCCTGTCAGCAGGTAGGAAAGAAAAAGTATGAAAGGAATTTATGAATAATACACCACAACACCCAGAGCAATTGAGAAATAATCTATCTTGGATTTTTTTCTTGCAACTGGCGGGAATCGAACCCGCGACGCCAGTTTCACAGTTGACCATCTAACCAACTGCGCCACGGCGCCTGTCTTCCATATCTATTAGGTTTATGCAGACACCGTTAACATTACTGGATAGGATTATATTCATTTTTAAGGTACATCGTTAAAGGCAACACATACATATGTAGTAACTCCGAAACCAGTCGGTAATTAAAAAAATTATAAGTTGTTAAAAACAAATATTCTTTTATTTTTATTTAAGTAAACGATACCATTTTTTCAGTTTAGTTTATTCAGAAAAAAAATTGTATTTAATATTATAATTAAATCCAAATTTTATACAGGTGTTATTTAAACCCTGTCACATCCGAAACCAGGATGATCAGTATGAGCAAGAAGACATATTGGCACATTAAAATATTTTTTAGAACGAATAAATTTTTAAAAAAATACGAATAAAAAAACAAATGGTGGGGGGAGAGGGGGAGTTTGATACACCGCCAACAGCGCGGCAGCGCTCCCCTCGCTTCTCCCCTGCAGAAGTAAGCAACCATTTGTTTTGTTTTATATGTATTTTTTTAAAATATGATTCGTTCTAAAAATTCATTTTAATGTGCCAATATGTCTTCTTGCCCATTCTAATCAACGTAGCTTCAGATGTGACAGGGTTTAAAGAACACCCTGTACAAATTTACTGTGTATATTTACACTATTATTTTTTTTTTAAATTTTATTTTCTTTTATTTAGGAAACACACAGTACAGTTACAAAGTTTAATATTTTACACAATTAGACTTAATTCTAATGGATTAGTGAAGTTTCCATATTATAAAGCAATTATATGTAAGGTTAATTATGAAAGTATAAAAAAGAGAAGGAAAAAGAAAAACATAAATGAAAGTTGTTTAAAAATTAACATTTAAGTGAAAAAAAGATATTTTAAAGTTTGTAGTTTGTAGTGAGTATTTACAAATGGAAATAGTATTAAAAATGAAGAAAATTTGTAAGAGTTTTTAAAAATTAAGAATTGAAATAAAGAATGAAAAACATGCTCAAATGTAAAAATAAAATAAAATAGTAATAACATTTAAAAAAAAAAAAAAAAAAAAAAACATAAATATACACATATTTATTTTAAGGGATTCAAAGAAACGATGAGAAGAATCTTTAAGTGAAATATAAGACAGTAAATTTAAGTCAATTTTAAAAACATCTTCAAAATTAATGACACATTATAGTAAGAGCAGCAATATATTGATTTTATTTACATATATAATATAAGTAATTAAAAGTAGTTTAAATGTATAAAAACATGCCAATGCAGCAGAGAAAAAAGAAAATCGTTTCCCATTACGTTAAAAAACTATTTGTGTGCACATAATGGCGAGTGGCGTCTTATAATAATGTGTTTACTTTATTTTTAATTGGTAAATATTTTCAGTACAACATATGAATTACAACAAAAAAATATACGGTGTTTTGATTTATATTTGATACGTTTTTTATGTAGTTAAAATTCTTCCATGGGAATGTTATTACGGTAGGTACTAATCCTCTCCTCTGTATGTGATGCTAATCTAACCTTCGCGTTCTCTCTTCTTACACCTTCCAATTCTCTTATTGTGGTTCTGCAGTTAGTTAACCTGCCAACATCCGCTCTCCTCTCAAATTACACACCAGAACGAGAGCTTATCGACGTGGCTGATCATTTGCCTCTTCGGCTTCTGAAATATAATAACACTAAAGTAGACCTTAGGTTGATTTCGTTATTTGTGTGAAAATGTACGTTGCGTCATGACGATGGACGCTGTAATGCGATCCAAAACGTCGGAAAAAGGTGCGAACGTTGTGTTATTACACCCATTTGACCTGAAACAGGACCGGGAAAAAAAAATCATGGAGCTAAATGCATTGGCAAAGAAGAAGCCAACAAAGTTATTGGTGACAGCACATTCTCCGGAGGAGCTTGTTTGGGAATTTTTTTTTGGTCTTGTTACAGATCAAATGGGTGTACCAGCAGGTTGTGCAGGTGTTTTTATTATTGTTGTTTTTGTTTTTGTTATTTCACCAGCACTTTGCTCTGGTTTTGCGCTTACCAGAGCTCTTTTTGTAGCCAACTGTGCAAAAAATTGATCCTTTTTTCGAGCTACCTTCTGTGTTTTGGTCAGAAAAGCAGCAAACACTTTCACTTTTTTCTCAATGTCTTCCTCTGGAAGCCCTGGCATCCATTATGAAGGCTTCCATTAGCTCCCTATTTTGCTTGGTTGACAATATTGTCACGACATAAGAGATCGAAAAGATGAAGGCGTGTCATTTCTCGTGCGGCACATGAGGACAAAAAAAATCTTACTCCCAAAACGAGGGGATACGAGGGTTAAAACTAGATTTATTTCAAAGCTAGATAAATACGCAAGAACACAAAAAATATGTGTGTGCTGGAAAGTGCTGGGAAAAAGTTCTACTCCGTGAAACTTGATAACTTTTACAAAATGTGTGATGACTTTTCGATGCAGATTTTTTTTTCTAGTTAAATAAGTAACTTTTGTCAAAAAAATATTGATATTTTTCCTGTGGGAGTAGAAGGCATGATGAACCAAAAATAAGTATGGATATAACACAAATGCACTCAAAGGAACAGCGTAAAGAAGTGTGGCGGTTAGCGGCAAAATGATGCAAATTAACGGTCAAAATTTAAGCGAATCGACTATCGTATTGTTTCATGGTTTGATTGACTGGATCTCGATAGTTTCGTTTTATTGTTTGTTTATTCATTTTGAGGACCTATCATAGTTCCTCAAGGCCGGGAGTATGTTTAGTAAATAACAGCATTTACCGATACTATTCCAGGCCGATTACCTGTCGTTCCCGTCCTTACTTTGACCCATCCTTATGGTACCTACCTAACATCAAGATAGAAGATATTCAAAATTAGAAAATTCAGATTTAGAGCAAAAACCAAACAAGATTTTTGACTACACATAAAATCGGATTAAAAAGTGGTTGGAATCGTCGCGCGTCGTGGAAAACGTTGTAACATTCAATAGTTCATTTTGTCATCCAGTACCAGAAATTGAAGAACACTCAGATCATATTAAAGGTAGGTATCCATTCCTTGTTCCTATCCTTTCTCAAATATTTCCCAATCACAAAACTGAATGAAATTCGATTTTCATTTACAGTCCGCCTTTTCGCTAACGTTTGGTTAAAATTTACAATTTCTATGTTATTAGGTTTTTTACTTTAAGTAGCTCGTAACATTGTATACTGAATCACTGTGCGCGGGCGGTATAATTTCGAAGTTATGGTGAGGATTATCAAAATCACAAAATGTATCTATAATAACAAATTACATACAAATCGAAACATTTTTTGCTTGGTTTGACAATCTGTTAACAAATAAGACAGCAAATATGATGTTAATTTATCTAGTAGGGAATCAAATCGGGACCAAACACAGTAGTATACGGCTACACTCAAAGACCAAATAATACCAGTTATGAAATAATCGTTAATTTACCATAGGAAATGGATTTATTTATTTATTGTATTTTTACCAAAGCCAATTAGCAGATCCGACACATTCCTTACCATTTAACGGTATTTTATCTAGTTGTTAAGAAAAATACGAGCTTAATTGTGTTTGATTTTAGTTCTACCATATATCCGTTAGTAATATAACTTTAACGGAAACAGTTACTGTAGCTTTTCTGTACTTTGCTATACCCAAATTATAAGCTTTTTTTTTACAAAAATGTCTAGATATAAAAATAATATCTTAGGCGCTTATATGCGCAGAGTACAGAACTATTAATTAATTGCTGGGCGTCAACCGTGAAAGAACCGAACGTATTTTTATTTTTCAATTCGATTTAATTTTTTTTAACTACTACTACCAGAAATAAATAATTATATAATATAATAAGGCAGAGAATGGAGCGCCACACACATTTATCTGTGTGGCGCTTCACTCACATTTATTTCGGTTCTGTCTGCTTTTGACATGACCAGACTTAAGATTTTGGTTTATCTGATCATGCCACGTCTACCTTGGTCGTCCTCATCTCACGTTACCGTTTATTTTCGCCATATTTACTTGTTTTATCATTCTTTCGTCGTCCATTCGTTTTACGCGACCAAACCATCTCAGAGACCCTTTCGTAACCTTATCAATTAAACATGACTCAGATTTACACTCTCGCCTGATTTCATCATCCGTAACCCTGTCATACATTTATTTCCCACTCATTCATCTGAGAGATCGCATTTCAACCGCATTCACTCGGCTTTCATCCTTCCTCTGCCAGATCCATGTTTAACTTCCATACATAAGTGTTGGGGCTAAAACTCCGTTGTACACTGCCAGTTTAGCTTAGATTGAGATATTTTTATTAGCAATTACTGTGCTTAGTGCGCCGTTCATTTTGTTGCCCGCGTTCACTCTCCTTTTAACATCTCTTTCTACTCTTCCATCTCTTGAAAACATGCGAAAGCAGAAAAGCAGAAAGCTAGAAATAGATACACAAATTCTTTGACTTATTCAAGACATTCGTTGTTCACATTTATTATGCAGTCAGTAACCTCACTTCCTCTTTCAAATACCATCACTTTTGACTTACTTTTGTTTATCGCCAATTTTTTTTTTTTGTTTTTAATTTTTTTTTTAAAATATTTGAATATACGTAATTTGGTAAACAGGTACTACATATTTATATTTTTTTAAACTAGTAATTTACTTGTATCTTTTTAACACTTTTTAATTACTGATCATACACAATTCATTATTTATTGATGAAAAAAATATTGCATTTAAATACGTATTTATTACTAGGGCCCGTTTTAAATGGGAAGGTAAAATACTTTTCTTCGACTGTATAAAATAAAATTGAAAGTATCTTTGTCGATAACTTGTAATTTAACGAGTTCAGAAAAAAAAGTATGAATATTCTATTTTTCACACAGAAAACGTAATTTTACTTTATAGATATACTCGTAGCTGAAGATAACTGTTTTCGTCCCATTGTAATACGGGCCCAGGTCCCCGATTGCAATGGGAAGGAATATCTTCAATAGTTTATAATTACTCTATAGTCTATACTATAAATCAAAACATTGTTCAGTAAAATTGTGTTTTGTGGGGACCTAAGGTGGCCATGCTCTGTCGGAAGCTCAACTCATGAGCTCCTCAAACCCAAAGAAACCTTCACGGGAGATCGCTATTGACTACAATTAATGCGTTTGAACCGGGCATTGAAGGAAAAACGGCCGCAATACGAGGAGAGACATTCATGATTAAGCAATTTTGCAGCATGACAATGCTCGACCACGTATTGCAAGGCCAGTCAAAACGTACTTGAAAACGCTCAAATGGAAAGTCTTACTTCACAGTATTCACCGGATATTGGTCCTTCCAATTATCACTTGTTCCGATGGATGACTCACGTCCTGACTGAGCTGTAATTTCATTCTTATGAAGATGTCATAAAATGGCTCGATTCGTAGATAACCTTAGAAGATAAGTCGTTATTTCGAGATGGTATTTTTCTTCTTAGTTTTTTTTTTTGGCTTTTTTCACCCCTTACTGGGGTGTTCTAGCCAATATCAAGTTTAAATCGAGATGGTATTCATTTGCTGGCAGAAATATGGGAAAAAGTAATCACTAGCGACTGACAATTCTTTTAATGGCATGTTTTTTATCAATTATTTTTAACAAAGCAGTAATTTTCACGAATAAACAGCGAAAACTTATTCAAGTCCCGAAGTCCCGAAGTCCCGTTCTTGTCTTCACGCATTTGGACGTACTCAAAATAAACGTATATTTTTTTAAAGGAATAACCCGCTAAAGCTCTATATATTTTAGAGACTTTTTAGCAGGTACAAAAATAAAGTAAATGGAAGGAAGATATGAATTATACACCACAACCCAGACCAATTGAGAAAAAATCTTTGTTGGATTTTTTTCTCGCAACTGGCGGGAATTGAACCCGCGACGCCAGTTTTACAGTTGCCCGTTTAACCAACAGAGCCACGACGCCTGTCATGGTTTACAATATATATTTGTTTCCACCACAATAAGACAAAAATCATGATTACAATGGTGAATTACAGCACGGAACACGCAGGCTTGAGAAAAAGCCCAGATATTTCTGACCATTTATTTACTTATAAGAAGTTTATTACACATTTTTAAGACATTAGTCAAGACTTGGCTACAACACCATGAAGGCCGCCAATAACGCACGGATCTCAGCATTTATTTTGTGCACCTTTCGTATATAGTAGAGATGAAACGGATATTTGCTTAATATCCGGCCGGATACCGAATAATAGCCGTATATAGGTTTATGGCGAATCCCTAATATTCATTAAACTGCGAAAAATTCACGAAATCAACGCCACCAAATTGATTTATTGATATCTACCGTCTTTGGGCAAAGGGAAATTACCCGCATTATTTGAAAAAATAAACTTTTTTCCATTAAAACGTTCGTCAGTAAAATCATAAAATATGATTTCTCTAGAAAAACAATTAAACCCAGAAAAAAAATGTTTAAAATTGTATTTTTTTAGTTTAAAATTTCGTCGCTGCGCCTGCAAAAACCGACAAACAAAAAATATTTGAATGATTGAAAAAATCAAAAAAGTTTTTTACGTGGTACAATATTTATTCAAGTATGCAAAAAAAAACTAGGTTGTAAATATGATTGGATATTATCGATTTTTTTTATGAAAACTTTTATTATTGGTTTTTTTCTAAACCCTTTTGGACTTCTAATCACTTTTGTTTTATGCAGCCATGCCAACAGCCAAAAGCCATGTGATGTTAAAAACCTGGCAGAATTTACGTCTTATTAGGGGGTTAAATGCAAAACCGCCACACATAAGGACGAATGACCAATTTAGGGCGCCAAAAATATAATATTGGGTTTTATTTAATATTATGATCAGAAAAGGATGAAAGATGCCTTTTTGAATAATTATCTTACAAAAAAATGCCCAATTAGGGTTATTTGGGGTTGGGTTCTCATAAATTCTAATAAAAAAAAAACATATCAATTTGATTCTATTCTAAAGTATATGTACATACTATACAATTTGGATAAAATTCTACTGTACATCAACATCCTCACCATCTACAACATCATCATCATCATCATCAGACATTTGATCACAGATGCCTTCATCATCACCACCATAGAAAGAAGGTAGCCTTAGCATGCTTAATACAACTTCATTCAGTGGAGTTTGATTTTTTTTTGGCTTTTTTCGCTTACTTGTCACAACAGGGTCTGAAGAGACCAACATCCAGTTAAATATATCAATATTTGTGTTAATTCTAGATGTTTTTCTAGAGTGACTACTTCTTAGTTTTTTATATTCCTTGTGTCCTGCCTCAATAACGTCTTCAGACAGTTGGCCTACTGGTAATGGTAGATATTTCATGATATCTGCCCCGTGTAATAACAATTTATAAACACTGGCACTCATTTTATACCAGCCATAAAGAGAAACAGCCATTTGAGCTGTTTCGAAACAGTATTTTTGAAATAGCTTTTCATTTACGTAATGACCACAAGAAATAACGGAAAGCACATTCGAAAATCTTTCAATAAGTTGTTTATCAATCCCAGTTATTTGGGAAACAAGTGACGGATTTTTAAAAAACTTCCGTGCCGTGTTACCGTCATTACTGTTGCCTCCACCTTGTTTTGGTTGATCGACAACTAGGCCCATTTCTTTGTAAAATTCAGTAGCTATTTTACTTTTCCTCTCTTTTACTTTTTCTTTTGCATTTATACCTCTTGCTTGCCACTGCTTTAATTCTAATTTATATGATATATGAAGCAAATATTCATAGCATCTAAGGTGCGCATGTAACACAGAAATACCATATTTAAAGGTATCTTTATTACAAACTCTGTTTTTTAGTTTTTTGAGATTGTTTAAATCATTAGGAGTAGCTTTACATACATTGCACGCTTGCGAACTTGAGGTATTTGTCAAAATGTTGACAACCTTCCCATCTAGCATTGTACAAATGGGAATATGTTTGAATTTAAGTACTTTAGTGCCAAGAACGATTACTGATGGCTCTAATTGCAAAATTTGTGAGTGTATTTCATTATACTCCTCTTTGACATTCTGATTATTTTATTTTTTTATTTTGAATGAGATTGGACGGCAATATCGTGTTGACGATGGAGACATGTTTTTCCAAAATATTTTACAACGATTAGGTTCACACATTTGCAATGGCACAATTGTACACAAAATTATATTAGAATCCGCATACTCTGAGTTATTCGCAAAATTTTGTTTATATATACTATGTCCACCGCTGCCATCTAAACCCCATTTTTAATAAACATCGATAGTATCATCGCCCTCTGAAATATTTTGTAGTATTACATCTGCTTGTACATGAGCCAGGCGTTGTGTTGTATGTATAAGAAGATCCAACAGTGGCACGACAGCCTCATTTTCAGTTATCCTTATATTTGTAGGATAACATTTCTTTTTTGCCTCTGCTATCACTTGATATGAGGGATAAATGTTAGCCCCTCTCTCTTTTGCTCCAAGTCGCATCCTTAAATAACCTTCTTTTGTCAACCCGAGATCCACCATAAAACCTAAGGCCTCTTCTGGGCTGTATGGCCTTATGGTCACAGAGGATGAAGTATCATGCGCCATTTTCATTTTTTTCAATGTTTTGGGCGAAGATTGGATGGCCAATTTTACAACTTGAGTAGCAGTTCTTTTACCTGATAGAGTTAAACTTGATGTTATTGCCGAACACAGTTTTTCTGAACTGATATCAGAAAACACTGATTTAGCATGCCTTTGTTTACTGCGCCCAGAGATCTTATAGAACAATTTTTTTGGACTGCCTCGCTTCTTTTCCCCTGAACTTTTTGGCGGTAAGGATGAAAGCTGTAATGACTCCATATTCGGGAGTTTCACTTCTTCGTCAAGCCATTTTTTATGTTTGGTGTAAAAACGCTCGTACATGTAGTTACAGCTACGCCATTTTGTCAAGAGCTTCGAGACAAACACTTTAACTACTATTTTAATTTGTTTTTCACATTCTTCTGAAAACTTACTGACTCCAAATTTGTCTAATATATACATAAATGATTGTTTATTACACTTCACTGCCGATAACTTGCAAAACTGTTCATTTTTAAACACCTCAAATAGTTCTTTTCTTTTAATTTTAATTTCTTTTAGAACGGGTTCGGAACGATGACCTGCAAAGAATACGCTATATTTTAAAAAGGTGGATGAAAGTGGATGTGAATTTTGTTTTTTATGCTGGTTATAATAAACTTATTCTATATATTTTCAGATCAGAGTGGAACTCGGTGGTACTTTTTTCTAAACTCAAGGGAAAGTAACCATATTAATATTTTTTCTAAACAAAAACGGTGTTTCATAAAACATGGATAATATCTATATTACGTACAATAGTTACATAAATAATGATTGCAGATTAAAGTACTAACCTAATACTTCAATATTCATGTTGAAAACTTTGCGATTTTAAATTAAGTAAAACAGGACAAGCGTAGTTACTCCGTCAACAATCCAAACGCAACTGACTGGTGTTGGCCGTGCCGAAGATAACCCAACTTTGCGCGCATGCGTAAATTGATATGTTGCGTGGACAAAATAAAATTATGCGTCACATTGGGTATTGGTTTATTGTTAACATTTTTAGAGTATTTTTGATTAGTTTAAAGACAACATGAATTATTGGCACGCTAAATCGGTCATCCGTCCTTATGTGCGCCACCGTGAATAATCACTGTTTCTGGAAAGACCAACTAAATTAGCAGCAAAAAGACAGATGTGTAATTTGTGCGTGGTATAACAGGTTACAAAAATACTAAACATTTTAAGTTGAATGTGTATATTGAACTTAAAAGAAATAGTAATTTGGCCACTGGTTTTGTTGATCATCCCATAAATAGTGATTATGCACAATGGTCGTTTTGCATTTAACCCTCTCATATATTTGTTGGTTTTTGCAGACGCAGCGACGATATATTTGCGTGAGAAAAAGACAATATGCCGGATATTCAATTCAATTCAATTCATTTATTTAAATATAACATATACATTACAAACATATATTAAATACGTACATATTATAAAAAAGAAAAAATACATGAAAGAGATTCATGTCGTAGTAGGAGTATCCTACTCCGAAAAACCCCTTCAGATACATGGAACAGATCAATATCCAAAGCGATGTTGTTGAGCATAGCGGTAGCCCTTCCAACAGGCATAACCATAGGCAGGTTGGTCCTGTTTATCGGAATATGAAACAATCTATGCTGACGCTGTCTTAGATAATTATCAGGAACACACAAATCAATGCTCATCATTATCTCAGAATTATCGATCACACCGCAATCGATAAAAATGTACGACTACTTCAGTTCATGTGGCCCCCAAATCATAGAGCCACTCTCGAGTCTACTTCGCAACAAGGAGTTGTAAAGGGTTCTCAGTACGCGGGTATTTTCGAAAACCCTGGCAGTACGCAGAACAAATCCTAACATCTTCAATGCATTACCACTGATTGTCTCTAAGTGTTCATGAAATGTCAGGGTGCTCACAAATCTAACGCCCAGATCCTTAACATTCGATGTTCGTATCAGATTGTTTTCATTCATTTTGTAGCGAATAAATAGACTTTTTAAAATAATAAAAATATCTAAAATAAATAATATATAAAATATCCGGCTACCCGGCTTAGAGTCTCGCCGAATATCCGGTATCCGACCAAACCACTATCCGTTTCATGGCTAGTACATAGTTTGACCACACACTTATTGCATTTCGACAGCATTTTACCTAATTTTAATGCTTGTTTTTTTTCAATTCTTCACTTAGCTTCCATAGATAAGTCACGGCACAAGGATTCAATTATTGACTGTCAATTATTTACGATGCAAAATTAATTTGATAGAAAATTAGTATTCAAAATTATCTTATTTCCTCTGAATGCAGGTACAATGTGAGTCTTTTAACGTTTTATCATTCCCAAATTAATAGCTTTGTGTCATTACCCTTTATTACACTACCTCTCTTTGTCCCGTCTATCTTCTCTCTCATGGTTAAGAGAACTACAAGTCAAGATCAAGATTATAGGAACGCTTTATGCTAAAGTCACACGCTCATAATATCTGCCTACTGAACTAATTATATACGCCTTCACTTATTCATAATTACGCGAATGCTAATCTGTAAAAACAGTAAGCAATAAATAGGTAGGTATCGGAGTTAGGATAAATCAATTAAAAAATAATTTTACGGCACAAATACCTGTTAACATAAAATATAGTATTTAATTTACCTACATAGATAGCATTTCGCTGTGACAAAAATCTACAGTATTTTTTTTAAACCAACACAGTCATATTAATTAATAGTATAAGGGTCGGTTTTATAAACATCTAATCAAACTTCCGTAAGTGTAACGAACGGTTGGTCGTTCGTTACGATAACTGACGGTTTTGTGTTCTATAAACCATTTTTGTTAACGGACGGTCACCGGTAATCATTTTCATAGAAATTGAAATTTTAGTCGCAGCTTCTATATTTTTTTGTCAATTGTCTATGGAAAAACTTTTTATCTAAGCTCTTTCTGTCAAATGCAAACGGTGCGCATTCGCATTGAATGAAAAAATACATCAGATGCAAATACTCGACAATTTTGAACGAAGTTTTTACACAAAAAAGAACTATGAATTGAGAGTACTATGAATTAAAACTAAAATTAAAACAGGTACGATGGATAGTTTTTACTATTATCTGTTATTTTAGTATACATTTATATCAATAAATCTTTTTTTTAAATAAATTGCTGAATATATTTATCCATCAGACTAAAGTTGATTTTATACTACCACGCAGAGTAAAAAACATATAAAACTAGTAATTCAACTAAATCCCAAAATAATGACTATCTGCGTGTTAATTGGGCGGAGATTTGATCAAATAACAATGTGATAAAACAACTGTCATGTCAAATACGGCAGCGGCGCTGAAGGTAACGGATCGTAATGCATTTAACCGGCCAAAATCGGCCAGTAACCATTTATCCATAGATTTAACTGCTCGTAACGCTACGAACGTTTATAAAACGCAATAATCGGCCGGTACACCAAATATTAGTTAAAAATGGTATCAAGTTAACGAACGGATGTTTATAAAACCGGCCCTAACAAGACTAATTACGGGTTTCACATAGATACAAAAATATAAAAACCAAAATTTACAGTTCGCTAGGAGAGAAAGGAAGTGAGATGGGAAAATAAGGAAGGAAGAAGAAAGAGTAAGGAAATATAAAACAATGCATAAAGAAATAAAAACTAATATACACACATAAACATATATGCATACACAAATACACATACATACATACATAGGCGTACATATATTTATAATTAATAATAAGAGAAAGAAAACTAATAAATAAAATGAAAAATGGCATCTAAAATGTTGCTCTTGTGACGTCTCCATTGCAATTTTAATATATTTTTGAAACAATATTTTGTTTCATTGAAAAGATCTATCGTGAATGTGAATACATTCACGATAGATCTTTTTGACCCTGATTTGATTTGTTGAAGAGATGATGAAAAAAAATATTTACTCTACTATTTATTCATTTATTATTATAACTAACGGCCGTAGCCAATTTGTACAAAATTAAAGTTAAATACAAAGTTATATAATATAAGGAAAACATAGTTAACTGTTATGGTTAAACTCAATAAAAGTAATGTTTAGTAAAAAAAGAATAAATAAATGATTCATAGAAAAAATAATAATAAAGTCTTATTTTATCTTATCTTATTTTAATATATTTTATCTCTAATTCTTAATATTTTTAATATATTTGTATTTTCGACACTTGACACTTGTGCAATATTTACACACATGTCCACCCTCATTCCAATATAACACCCACCCTCCCACTCACACTCACACAAACACACTAGTATGTATTGTACGTGTATTTAATGTATTTCTGTGGATATCTTTCATTGGTTTTATTCTCTGTATATTTTATTTGTTGTATTTTTGTTACATGTATTACTGTTGATATCCCCAATAAATAAAATAAAAAAATAAATAAAAAAAGAACAGTGAAGTATAGAAGAAAAGTAGTAAATATGAAATACATTTTAGGTTTGTAAATCATACATAGGAACACATTATTAGGCACACAAATACAGCAAAAATAAAAATAAATAGACCTTTATATGAGTTTATTATACAAACAGACTGAATCTCTGGTTCTTCGTTTATTGTTGCAAAGTCAGTAGTACCCACTTTCTATGTACAACCGAATGAGCATGAACCTACCTAGGTAGAGCAAGTATGACTAATTTTTTATATTTCGGGGTCTCAAATTGGTTATTTTATCAATTCTGTCTTCAAATTTAAGAAAATCGTATTAAAAATAAAATAAAAATATTTCATCCATAAAAACTAAAAATAAAATAAAAATATAATATTTATTTATTTACATTCATACATACCAGGGGCGAACCGTGTATAGAAGCGATTATGCGCAGCTTACCATTATATTTTAGTAACCATAATAATGTTTCACTGTAAATTTATTTGCAGAAAAACAAATAAATAATAATTATTTATTTAAAATTATTTCCACCGTTTGTATTTTTATCCTAATATTAATATTAATAAAGCGCGCCTAGCGCCTGCGGTGAGCCAAGAAGCTAGCCGATTATTCCAGCTTATTTTTCATACAAATAAGTTTACTATACAGTGCGGGTTTTTTCTTCTTGGTTAAACTTGCAGATTACACTAATTATTTGAAGATTCTTGATTTGAAAAAGAGTATTTTTTTAAGGGCTTTTTTTCCTTGAGATGGTACTTTTGACATATTGCAGGACATATGGCGCTCGACGCGGCCGTTTTCAGCACTATTAATTTCTAGAACAATTCGGCCAGTTGACATTTCAATTGAATACCTATGTTATATCGACTGAATTCATAGTGCTATTTTTTATTAGTTTTTCAATGAGTTGTGTATTGAAGTAATAAATAATATATCTATATTTATTTATTAATGAAATCATATAGTCTTTATATAAAACAAGGTACAAAAGAACAATTTTAAAAAGTAAGACCAATTATAGATTTCACACTAATGAATGCATGAGGAGAGGGGAAAAATAATTTAATTCTAAAAAAGGAAAAAAAAAAAACATTACATAAAAAGTTCATAAAAAGGAGAAGACATTGTAAAGCTACTCTACTTTCCTCCCTCTCTCTCTCTGCTTCCATGAACATTTAAATTTAATTGTAAAAAAATCACAGCCAACAATAAATTATTCGATGCAGGTAGTAGATGTAGGTAAGTATAAATTAAGAGTTGAAATCAACTGTTTAAAATTAAAAGTAAAAGTTAAAATTAAAATAAAAAGTTTAAATTAAAATTAAGTTAAAATTTTTAATTAAAAGTTAAAATTAAGAATTAGAATTATAATATAATATATCACGAAATTACGTCGTTTGAGTTGATTTTATGGATGAGAGTTGTTGTATCACACAGAACCACAGAAAAATATAAATTTATAGTATATATTACTTACATTATAATATGAACTTTCTATGTAGGTACACATATATGATATTTTTTGTAGCTTACATATAAATAAAATCACCATTCGCCACTGATACATACACATATTGAATCTAGGTATTCTAAATTTTATTAGCGATAATAGTTCAGGGGGAATAAATTTCGTTATTTAAGATTTTATATTAATACTCGTATACCTGATCTTGAACAATTCCTCGATCTTTAAGATAACTGATTAGATAGAGTTTTTTTTTCTAATCAAGTCTGGTTATTAATTTTTTGCCTTGTTACCACGTTGCCTCCCTGATTTTCTTTTTTTAAAAGTTCTCCTTTTCTGTTTAAATATGTTATTTATTTAAACTGTTTAGTGTTTTCTTGTGAATCCCAAATGTTTTATATGGAGATGCGTATCATAGGAAATGTGTTTAATATTCTTGATTATCAAGGTTATTATTTTGGTCATAAACAAGTGAAACTTACGAAAATTATAAATTAAATTAAGAATTGGAAGAACTTATTTAATCCAAGGTTATGGGAGATTAACAATTGAGGACACAGGTGGAGAAACAACCTAACGTCCATTAGGCCGTTTATCCGGCTAATTCATGTTTAGTATACTGCTTGCCTTAGCTATCACCAAACAAAAAATAGTCACTCTAGCTTGTAAACAGAATAGATTTTGAGGCATGCAAAAATATTGACATACCTCTCAAGTTGGTCCCCGGTTTTGGTAAAGAAAATGTATAACTTGACTCATTTTTGTTCACAGAATGTAAGAACGACGTAAGACATTGACTCATTCAAAAGGCAATATTAACATGACCATTTGCAAAAAAAAATTTTTTTTACCTCTTTTAATAGCTGAATAGCAAATACAACTTTCTTTAAAATAAAAATATTTTAAAAAATCTTATCACATGTTGAAAACACTTCAAAAACTTTAACGGCGATAATCTCGAATTTTTTTTTTTGTGGGTTGGGTTGTTCTTCAACCAGTTTCCTCAATTAATAAAACCATTATTTTAGAAATAACACAAGCATTTATAAAATAAGATATTAAAATACAGAACTATTTTTAATTTTTCTTCTTAAATTCTTAATTCTTCTTTTCTGCGTATGCATCCTCCGGAAACTTAACATTATTTTTTATATTTCAAAATTTATTTAAAGATTATTAATATTTATAACGTGCGGCCGAAATGGGTACAGACGATTTTTTTGCCCATGTATCACTATCTCGGCCCCACAACGTTACTCTTCTAACATCGCAGCTGACCGGCTACCCCTGCGCGCTTCGTCCCCCGCGGAGACCTGAAGGAAATCATCCCTACCAAAATAGTCACCAGAGTTCACCTATAAAGGTCGTGTACCCGCTATATAAGGCAGAGTTTTTTATCTCAGCTATCATACCGCTTTCATGTATTTTAAAACATTCATAGTACAAGATATTTGCTTTCGAACCGAGAGTTCATCTTCTCAGCTATCAGACCGCTTTCTTATTTGGACCAGTCCTGGTACTGGGAGATGGCTCTCAGCACTCCAAAAGGGTTATCCCATGGAGGTTTGACTAAGATTCAAGCAGTTGCTTTCATGCATTTTGGAGCAGCTCATGCATTTAGCAGGGGCGAACCGTGTATAGAAGCGATTATGCGCAGCTTGCCATTTTATTTGACTAACCATAATAATGTTTTATTGTTTTTATTATAAAAATAAATAAATAATGACTATTTATTTTAAATCATTTTCACCGTTTGTATTTTTATCCTAATATAAATATAAATTTTAATAAAGCGCGCCCAGCGCCTGCGGTGAGCCAAGAAACTAGCCGATCATTCCAGCTTATTTTTCATACAAATAAGTATACTATATTTTGAATGTATTAACCCCAGTGCGGGTTTTTTCTCTTAGATTAAACTTGCAGATTACACTAATTATTTGAAGATTATTGATTTGGAAAACAGTATTTCAAACACTGTTTCTTAAGGACTATTTTTCTTTGAGATGGTACTTTTGACATAAGACCATAATTACTTTCATGCGTCATATTGCAGGACATATAGCGCTCCACGCTGCCATTTTTAGCACTATTAATTAATAGAACAATGCGTTCAGTTGATATTTCAATTGAATACCTAATATCGACTGAATTCATAGTGGTATTTTTTAATTTATTTTTTAATAAATTATATATTAAAGTAATGGATAATATATCAATTTAATATAATATATCACGAAGTTACATCGTTTGAGTTGATTTCATGGATGAGAGTTGTTGTATCACACAGAACCACGGAAAAATATCAATTTATAGTATATATTACTTACATTATATTATGTACCTCCTATGTAGGTGCAAATATGTGAATTTTTTTTATAGCTTACCTGTAAATAAAATCACGATTCGCCACTGGTACTTAGTCAGCTTTCTAAGTTTTTTTTTGACGGAAATTCAAGTAATGAGTTGTATAGTACTCACTAGGCAATACGAATGTGCGCTCTTGTTTGAGCCCTTCCGATAGAGGCGAGTAGAGACTGACCACGCATGATGTAAATCAATCGCACAGATTGTGACCCGCAAAGAAGAAAGACAAAAAGACTAGATGCGTTCTAACGCTTTGGATATGTTAAAACGCATCTTGACTGTGAAGGTAGAATTCTGTTGTAAGAAGTAGGTGAGCAATGTGTAGGAGCAACACTATCTATGAACTATTGTCTCAGAACAAACAATGGTTAAATAATTCTCTCGCTAATTCAAGCGTGGAGATTCAGGTGTAGATACCGCCTTAGGAAACAGAAGAAAAAATTGTTTATACAAACTTAAACCTGCACAATCGCTCTTGATTCGCTACTGAAAATGTTGATACCAACGTATCTCGCAATCAAAAAAACAAATCACGTCTTTATCTTCATCATCATATCCCTCTTTCTACACCCAGTGCTGCATAGGGCACTACATTAATACGCCCAAAGCAGCAATCATCTGTTACGTGAAAGCGGTGTGATCAGTCTAACGCTCCAGGCACAATGAAATACTGCGGTTCAAAAAACCTCTTTAAAATAAATATTTTTATGACCACTTTCCCAGGAATCCAACCCAGGACCGCGAAAATAATAAGAGTCAACCGCTACACAACGGGGCGGACTTATCTCTACTCGATTTCTTTATTCAGGATTTTACCTGAGAGCAGCCATCGAGTCAAAAACACTCGAATCATTTGATATATAGCAACGAGAAGTAAAAAAAAAAAAAATTGTTTGTTTATATTTACATATTACAACAGAGTAAATCCAGAGACGATCCTTGTCTACAAAAATTTGGACAAACTCAAAATATTGTTGATAAATCCACCTGGTCCATGGAGAAGTGTAGAAATTGAAAAAATAACATTTTCAGGCGTTGCCTAGTATGTAGGTGAAATAATTAAATTAGATGAATCTCACCCACAAAAATAAAGGTTTCAGCTCTTTAACTTCACAAACATCAACAGATGAAAGAATTGAAGGGATATAGATGTTGAAATATGGGCAGAATGGTGAATGTTACACAGTGTGTAAAGTGACAACTTAAACCAGCCATTGACAGGTCATAAGCCCTTTAGATGCTTAGACTTCTATATTACCTTCTCTAAAATGCTCTTCATCTCTGTTGTAATATGTTAATATAAACAGCTTCCAAGGGAGTCGAATCCAGTCCTTGTCTACAAAAGTTTGGACAAACTCAAAATATTGTTGATAAATCCACCTGGTCCATGAAGAAGTGTAGAAATTGAAAAAATAATATTTTCACGCGTTGCCTAGTATGTAGGTGAAATAATTCAATTAGATGAACCTCACTCGCATAAATAAAGGTTTCAGCTCTTTAACTTCACAAACATCAACAGATGAAAAAATTAAAAGGATATAGATGTTCAAATATGGGCAGAATGGTGAATGTTACACAGTGTGTAAAGTGACAACTTAAACCAGCCATTGACAGGTCATAAGCCCTTTAGATGCTTAGACTTCGTAATATGTTAAAAATATTTCAGTAAGAAAAACGATATGATGATTTTTAAGTTGTTTTCTTCAAAGATTTAGGCAATAACACAATATCTAGAGATTCATAAGCAAAAACTCGCTGTAGATATGACTCACACGGGTTTTATGCTTTAGAAACAATTGAAATTTGTGTTTTTACTTATGATTACTTACAGTTTGTTGATAAACACTAAAAACCCTTTTTACTTATGACGATAGTATTCCCAGACAAATATTATCTCACATACTGTGCTCCCGCGAGGATCTTTCATTTCCTCTGGTCCTTTTGGGGTCAGCATTCCTGCATACTTGAAACCAGTTTTATGCAAGACTTACTATGTCCGTAATGGTCTATAGGCAGCGAAGTCCCAATGTGCTCATTGCACCAAAAGTGTACGACTCTGCAGTCAATATCATGAACATTTTCATTCATCAAATAATTTTGAGTGAAACGTCATCAAAAAATCAGTGATCAAAATATCCTTCCTGTCTACTTGGTACAAAGTATAATTAATTACCCACCAATCAAAGTTATTATTTTTAAAAACGAATAATTTAGATTGTTTATTTAAGACTGCGGAAGAATACTGAGTACTTAGAATGTAGTTATTGTTTAACAATAATTAATTCTAGTCTATAAAGTAAAACTAATATTTCCGGAATTCAAACACAGATGTTGGTACTTACCTCAAATTGAGTCTCTTCCGGTGTGATTGCGTCTTAACCCTTAATACTCCGTGTACGACAAATATTTGGCACTACAAATTCCTTACAATCGTCATCGCTATCTAGCGGTTGAGATTTTTTTTAATTATGTAGTTACAGTGGATGTGGTGTCGTGTAAATAGATAAACCTTTGCGTTTCTAAAAATATATTTATGATAGCGTACAATTAAATTAATTTCTCCAAACTGACAATGTGAGCTGACAATGGATTATGCAGAAAACAATTTATTATACATGTACTCGGACCAGAGAAAATCAACATGTAATAACACCGAATAACTTAGAGTTGAGACTTCCTTCTTGTCGGCAATCAGCTCACGCAATCAGGGAAATTTGTGATCAGGAACACTGCTGGCACTCACTTTCGTCGGGAGTCGGCGGATGATGATGAACGGCGATGGATAATGAAATGTCTGCGGCGTTGTGTAATTTATGTATTATTATCTGAATAAACATGTTTATTCTAATCTATCCGGCTGTTAATTTTTATCTGTTATTAATTATTTTTATAAATGTAAATAATATTATTAAGTTAGAATAAATATAATCTTCACCAACAAGCTACAGAAAGTGGCTTGGTGGGATTTTAGTTTTAGTAAAAATATAGCAAGTGAATTATTTTTTTTAAATTGTAAAAATGTAAAATTATACTATTAAAATAAAATTAAAAGATAAAAAATTCGCGGATGACCCAGGCGGATATGATATACGTATCTGAATGGGGGAAGACGAAATAAATTATTATTAAATATTTCAAAATGCTCAGTTCTGTCTTTCCCCAGGGCCAACAAAACGCTTTTTTCGCTTTATAATGAATCAGAATCAACCAGAATCTTATGCGGACTTCAATGGTTAAAGATTTGGCCGTTTCTTTTGTGAATTTCCCGACATTTCATAATGAGATTAAAACAGTTTGTAGTAGTTCGTTGAAGATGTTAGGACTCGACCTGCGTACTACTAGGGATTTTGATAATGCACGAGTACTGAGAATTCTTTATAACTCGTCACGAACTAGACTCGAGAGTAGCTCGATGATTTGGGGGACACGTGAACTGAAGTACTCTCTTATGATAGACAAAATCCAAACGAAGTTTCTGAGATATCTCTACATGAGAGAGGGGGGGTATTATCTTTGGCTCTACCCGATCTAGTTTCTCCAGGGTATGCTCGGCTGCAACATAGACTAGAAGGAATGTGTATTTGAAGTACTCTCTTATGGATGAGAGGGTTCAGAAGTATTTTTTTTTGTATCTTTACATGAGGGAGTGCGGATATTATCCTTGGCTTTATCCCACTCCCGGCTCAGAGTTCCTCCAGGGTATGCTCAGTTACAGCAGTTTGAAGACCAGAAGGAATGTGTATATAACAACCCTGAAATTATTAGCATTAGCTTTTATGTTCCGGATAATTACCTTAGACATCATCATCATTCAGTTTCCGCACTTAATGGTGCATAGGGCACTGCATTAGTACACCAATCGCAGCGTATCTTGACCTTTTTTTTTCGTTACATGAAGGTTAGACGATCAGTTCTACGCTTCAGGTACCATTCCAGGGACTATGAAATATTCTAATGTGAAAAAAATATTTTAAATAAATATTCCATATCAACCATGTCGGGAATCGAACCCGAGACCTCTTGCATGGTAGGCATTTGCGCCATTACCGACATTACATTACCTTAGCCAGCGTCAGCATAGACTTTTTCATATTCCAATTTACAGCACCAACCTGCCAGTGGTTATGCCTGTTGGAAGGGCTATCTCTATGTTGAACAATATTACTTTGGACATTGACATTTTTCACGTCTCTAAGGGAGGTTTTCGTTAAAAGGTTCTCTTACTTTTTTAACATATTATTCTCTGGATATTATTTATAATTGTGTGTTATTTTTATTCATACCAAATTTTACATGTTTATTTTCATTATTTCGATATGTATGAATTAAGATAGTCTATTTGTAATAGTCCTATTTATGAATAAATAAAATTGAAATTTAAAAAAAAAGATATTATACTTTATTAAAAATATTAAATATTCTTACATAAATAAAGTGTGGGTGCAAAGGGTTAATATCGTCCATAACGCAACAGTAGATCTTGGTCTTCCTACCAACTTTTTCTAACATGTGACGTAACAACATGTCTGCAGGAAATGGAATAGTTGCTTATAACAAGTATAAAATAATGTATAGCATCTTCTTCTAGTGTGGGGTCAATAACTTACATAATACATTTTCCAAGGTGATTTAAAAGCACTACATTGCCGTGAATTTTAAACATAGTTTATCAAGTATTTCAAAACAACAACAAAATAAAATATTACTAGAATTTCAAAATATACGTTTTGTAAAAGAGAGACAAACGTTTTTTTAGAAGGGAATGTAAAATTATAGACATTTACAGAGCTTGAGCGATTTAAGAGATCGCCCCGTATAAAACATTTAGACGTATTTTAAAATATTATTACATTCGTTTTAATCTCAGAGTAATAATGCGCCAAGCTATAGAGGAGCCCAAACGTAGGAAAACCATTATATGACTATTGGGTATTAAGTTAGTTACAGTTCGCAGCGAAACAATGGGCCGTACGGAGGTCGAGAATTGCCAAATGGATATTATTTGCATTGTAAATATTTTTAAATATGTACGTGTGTATTTATTATTGCAGGGTTATTCCAATATATATATATTTTTTAATCGCCTATAAGGCATTTTATAAAACTGAAAATACATGTGTGTGCTAATTTTTTTATTTATAAAACTGAAAATACATGTGTGTGCTAATTTTTTTATTTATTTAATAATTTTATTCACAATATACTTATGTAACTTTTATTTAGACATAAATCCCAACTCCATGGAACCAAAATCCTGTGTTAAGTTTGTTTGTTTGTCCGTCACATCTTCGAAATGGCGAGTCGGAGCGGCCTGAAATTTGTACACGTCATTTTAGATGCAACTTCAAGGTTAACATTGCTATTTTCGAGTAACATTTTAATCGACCTCAACTCGATAAAGACTCAAACTTTATATAGTGCGCCCTCGATATATTGTCCGTAATCAACTGTCATTATCAACAGTAAACATACTTAATTTCACAAATTTATCTCCCGAATTGAAATAAAATAGTATCTGAAGTAAATATGCTGATATAAGTAAGGTTTATAAGCAAAATAATACACGTGTCGGGACAATAAATGCCAAAAATCAATGTCAATCATGGGAAAATATTCGAAATCAATTACCTGTGAAAACTAACTCCTTTAACACCTTTGACGCTCCTACTGCTGCAACCAAACATACTGCAATTCGCCATAGTCGATTTTTATTTATTATAACGTAAATATCCAAGTTATGTACAAACAAAGCCAAGCACAGCTACAAAAGCATCCGATCGAACCGTTATGTTTATGTTATCAAATAATACAGAATGGCCACCAATTGGTTGCTAACCAACATCGCTTGCGTTCTATGAAACATAGTAATAGGGCTTCTCTCTAGGTTACGCATTATTGCTCTGAAGTTTTAATCCTATTTTCGACGTAATTTAATTTTTTTTTTCACAAAAATCCTAAATTTACCATATTTATTACATGACCGCTGCTTCAAAGTAGCCAATATAAATTGTGAGGATATTACAGGCAAAGGCAAACTTTGAAATCTCCACCAAAAACGAAAAATTAGTTATTGATACAAAAATAAACTTTACATAAAAACCTACCTACCTAAATAATAGCGTAATTCAAAACCGTCTCCAAATCTAGCAAAAACAGATTTCAATAATACTACATGACATCGCGAACTAAGCATTCTCCATTGGTTTGGTGAAGCATAATTAGATTCAGTATTTCGCAAAAAATATCTCAGTAGCTCCTTCAATGGAGATTTCTAAATTTGTTTCTAGTACCCTCATATTAAAAAAAAATATTTATGTAAGTCTTCAAAGACAAATCTTATTTTATGTTTTTAAAAATAAGGTTTTTTAAACTTATTTTCACAAATTTAAAAAAAAAATGTATATATCGCAAAAATGTATATATCGCTACCAAATAGTTGAATCAGCCACTCAACTGGGCGGCTAGGCTGTTCATTAAATGCCGGCATTCATTTTTTTTAAATTTTATTTATTCATATTTTTCTCTTACAAACTATAATTAATAATAAAAATAATGTGTCCTCACTGGGTACCCGTGCCGAGGACACTTAACAATATACTTTTTTGAAATGTTTTTACATTAGAGAATAAACAAAGAAGACTAACTGAATAAACAGAGATAATTAACAAAATATTCACAGTTTTAAAAACAAGGTATATATCGGGGGCTTAAGGTCATTAGGGCGAAACTACAGAAAATGCTGTTTTGTGTTAAGTACTAATCTGATATACAAACAAAATATCCTGTTAGTGACAAAAAGATGAAACTCATCCGATAAGTAGTTACCTAGATAAATTTGTGTGAAACTACAAATGAAGCGTTTTGTTTAAAGTCAGAAGAATAAAACGCCTTTTACATCAATTTGGTTATTTACTAATGTAAGCGCAATTTAGGGTCATATAGACGAAGGCGTAGTTTCATATTTTTTGTCTCTAAAATATTTTATGCTCTATTGACTTTTTTTTTAATTTTCGTTATTTGTTACCCTTAAAAGACAGAATTATTTTTTGAAAACTGTTTTATCATTTATCTCAAAACTGTGTTTTTGTAGTTTCGCCCTTATGACCCTTAACCCCCGATATGTACATCTGTATTATTTATATTACAAAACGCACAATGAAAATAACAAAAACCTAACATAAGCTATACACTTGTGGAGCGGTTGATTCAATATTGGTTTGGGCTAATGAGACAATCCATTTTACTTCTACCTAGCTCCACTATCCATTTTTTATAGCCTTTTAAACATTTTCTCGTTACTAATTGTTTTAATAGATAGTGGAAGTAGGTTATAGATTTTAATTGAATAATACTCAAAATCCCTTTGTCCGAAAGTGGTATTAGTTTGCATTTGTTTAGGTTGTCTTTTTTTTGAGAATCTAGTGATTATATTATTTGTTTGTGATGTATTGTAGGGGTTTTGTCTTCCTTTTGAGTAAGAGTAGTTTTTGAATCTGTAAGTATTTATTGTTTTAGCGTTTTGGTGTCATAAGTTGTGATTTGTGGAATATTTCTTCAGTTGATGTCTGCATCGGGACTCTGAGTATTTTTTTAATTATGAATTTTTGTGCAACAAATACACTATTTAAAACTGTGTCACTCGCACCACCCCAACCGATTATACCGTACTCCAAAATTGATTGACACAATGCAAAATAAATCTTTAAAAGTTCCTGCACATCAATTATATTTCGAGTATTGTCAGGAGACCACTCTACACGTGAAACACGGTGTATAAGTCATTCAAACAAGCCATTGACAGGTCATAAACCCTGTAAATGCCTATATATCCATATTCCCTTCTCTTAAATGATTTCTATCTCTGTTGTAATATGTTTAGGAATAATATTTTCGGCCCAGATATATTTTTGACGCATTGCATATTTTGACGTTTAGCGGCTACAAATTGGCGTGTACGGAGTTCTACTTTTAAATGTAAGAAAAACTCGACGACTTGAACTCTTGACGTCGAGGGCGGGCTGTGTAATTTCGAAATTTCGGTAGGAATTTTCTTGATTACAAAACATTAAAAAATCATAGCGATAATAATTATTTGTTTGCTAAGTTTAATAGTCTTTTAACACTTTGTATCCCGGAGCCGTGTGAACACGTGATTATTTAACCATGCGTTGTGTCCCGGTCTCGTGTTTTCACGTGGTTTACCAGCTGTCTAAAAAAGTGCATATTATTGACATCTAGTGACTTTTATTAGTACTTTTTTGCTGCTGGTAAACCACGTGAAAACACGGGACCGGGCACAACGCATGGTTATAAAAATCACGTGTTTACACGGCTCCGGGATACAAAGCCCAAAAAAGGAGTGAGGCCCGGCATAGGTGTGAACATTGCAATGCGCAATGTGGCTCTCCATAAAAGCCAATGTTGGCAAAACTATCATGAAAAAATGACTTACTTAATTATTTAAAATAATATGAAAGTTTCAATTGATTTAACTTCGTATTTTCATAAATATGACACTTTGAAGAAACCCTTTACAAAGCATGAAATTTCACGAAAATGGGCCGGGCACAGGGTAACTTCTATGTGTATTCGGCCGGTGCTCAAAGCGTTTAGAAATTTAAATAAATAAATTAAAAAAACAACTGAACTGCCTCATTATCGTTGACAAAGAATCAAAGTAAAAAAATATAATTTAAAGATGCTGACTAAGTCCTCATCAACCTTTTGATAGGTGCAGCCCGAGAATTCTAAAAAGCTTCCAATATTTTTATAATCATAATAATTAATATGCCAAAATACTTTCACTAACCTCGCCTATTCTACGATTCACTTTCGAGTTTTGCGCACAAAAAGTATCTTCTCAGGCAATAATGCTACAATCGCATGTTTATGGGAAGGCGATAATACTGAAAAAGATTCTCACACACAAAATCTCTTGTCTTCTAACTAATTTCGCTTTCTTTCTTATATAAAAACTAAAACAATACCGTATTGATAGCCATCAAAATCCGTGTTAACTATGAGTTAATTCTCACTTTCATAATTTCTTCGAGAATCGTCCATTTTTAGAAAATTTTTGCATCGTTAATGACAAGAATTTGTTGGATTTTTTCCATAAGCATCATCAGGCCCCGATTACAATGGGAAGTTAACAGAGTTTGAGGTGATTTTCACAAAAATGGCGCTATATAAATTATCCAAACATTATTATTATTATTACCTTTGACTGCCTATAAAGGAAAACCGATATTTGTGTACGAAAATGAGTAGGGTCAAAGCACCAATGAATGGCCGTTTAAGGTTCAGCTTATAGTGAAATCCACATTAAAGGTATGAATTTCATTATTTAAGCGTACAAAATAAAAGAAAACAATAAAAAACACATTATTTTTTCTAAGTACTTTTCCTTTTTTATTGAAATACGAGTATTACAATTATAAATAATATTACTCTAAAAAAATAGCAGAATCACCAGTGAATGACCACTACTACTTTTGTATTTATATACAGTTTATGTACATATAAAGGCGTACATATTGCCTTAAGGCAATTTATTCCTACCTACCCAAACCTTTAAGTTTGAGAAAATTACAAGTACATGGACATATTGAATCTTACAATTTTAGGCAAAAATCAAAAATTTTAAAAAAGATTAAAAAAGTAAAAATACATAAAAAAATTAACACTATACTATGAAGAGAGGAGAGGGGAGGGAGGAAAGAAGAAGGATAAAGGAACAACTTAAATATTTAGATAGTGACATTTCAATCTTGACTTAAATGTAAATATAACCTTTCAGAGCCGCAGCTGGACTCTTAATGAGCTTCTCCCGAGGTTGCGGCGCGGTTTTAGCCCTTCTTCCTTCAGCGCCCGCATCTGGAACGTCGCCCGCTCCGCCAATCACAGCAGCGCCTGCCCCTCCACCGCCTTCGCCACCAGCTTTGTCTTGCTGCAGTGATGGCTACCACTCAGACCCTGACGGATCAGGAAATGAAGCTGACTCTGCAAGGTTAGAAACGTGATTTTTAAACCTGAGCTATGAAAATCAATGAACAATAGGTTTACAAATGAAGAAGTTGCAAAATGCAAATATGCAACAAGTGTAATCAAAATAAAAGAGCGGTCACTAAGAAAATATGCTCTAAATGTTCAACAAATTAACTTATATTCATCGGAGATGGGTCCAATTAGACCCAGTAGTATTGAAAATTCTTGATTATATAAAAAGGAGTTTTTATGCTTGTCATTTTTCTTAACAAAATCCATTTACCGCGTGCCTTTCTGTTGATTTAAACCATATTTTTACGATTAAATAATATTGAAAACTCACGAAAAACGACTAAAAACTGACTTTTGAAACTGCATATTATCAGATCTACCACCTTTACGTTCGTATTTTTTTGAGCCAGCGGGATTTAAGAGTAAATGGGGGAAGAATGGATAAATTCGTAGGTATAATAGGAGTGAACAGAAACTCAGGAAGACAACAATTCAGAAGGACTTGGTATTATCAACATTTTCAATAAGGTAATATCAAAAGTCTATATAATCGAAGGGCGTGCATAACAAGGTAAATGAAGATAACGCTAGGATTTTTAACAAGTACCTATTTTAAACTAAATACAGTTTAAATTAAAATAAAACAGCTTTGTTTTAAACTACACAAGCTTCCTTATCAAGATACGTTGTCATGTTGCAATAGTACAAAGCATGTTGCAGAATCATTTAACCAGTTCCAAAACCGTTTGAATAGGTACTTTTCTAAGGGAAGAATAACTTGAATAACTCTAAAGACTTAATAAAAGGAATAAAATATATTTATTCTTATTCTTCCGCAGATCGGAGCTGGTAATGAGGTACGGGCAGCTCTTCAACAAGTCAAGAGTTGATACCTTGGATGCCCTCGATGCTCTCCCTCCCCTGCAGCAAGCCCGTCAACTGAAAACCAAAATTCTCTTCTCGGTCATTGTGGTGAGCCAATCAAAATAAAATTCTCCTTTTCAAACTGTATGTCCTAAAAGCTTTGGTATTTCATTGTTGCCTTTTCAAAGTTGTCTTATTATATTATGGTATTCGTCATCTCCTATTGTTTCCTAGCTTCCCACGCGTTTGTAGTTAAATCAATTAATTGCGCATGAATTAGTGACGACATTTCAATATTCGTATTTGGTTTATCTTTTTATATTACAATAAATTTGTATTTTAAAATAAATCAAGCTGAATTCAAAAAAGTCCCTTTACGGGTCTTCTTCCGAAATTCTCCCCTGCACTCAATACTAATTAGACATAGACAGAAAATTTTCTTCACTTGCAGAATATAAACAATGAATATTAAAAGCCACCTCAATAATACTATATTTTGCATAAAATCTTTACGACAGTTATGCATGGTAGAACAGACACTCCCTCAAATTCTGAACGGTCAATAATTAATGATCAATTAGATTTGATGGAAATCGGGAATTCTTGCTGATCGATATATCTGTAGCTTTTCCCCGGGCGGATTTTAAAATTAAAAATTTATCTTCAATTTTATCTACAAAGTAAAATTAAGTTTTCAGTATGAAAAATATAATGTTTACTGTAGGAAATCATTAATGCATTTACATTGAAGTGTCCTATCTGTTCGTCCGGTTAGCTCGCATTTAGATCCTGCCAGATCCTTCGAGACCGGAAGCTCTGTGACATCAGGACCACCCTGGGCCTGTGTCCCGGATCCCCTGCTGCCGAGGGCATGGGAGCGGAACTGTCGCAGCTGGAGAGTGCAGCGAGATCAGCCATGGCGGCTTCTGCAGACTTTTTCCCATTGGGCGAGGCGGAGAGACAAGTGGCCAATCAGGTAAGAGACAACATGTTACAATTCTTTTAAAGTTTCTACTCTTAAAAACTTACCGCCTCCGCTTCCGAAAGTAGAAAAGATTTCAGCTCTTTTACTTCTTAATGCCTTCTTTTTCTTCTTTTCCACATCCGCTTTCAAGTGGAGCATGCGGACATCACCTGTTGCCTCCAGGAGACTATCGCCAGCTAGTATTTTCGCCTATTCCTACATCAATCCAGCGCCCCTTAATTCCACTGAATAATGTCAAAAGATCGTCATCGACGGCCTTCCAGGACAGCGTGAGCTCGCAGGTCTAAAGAAGCGGCAACATGGGTTTAGATTCTCCTAAGGCAAGCGCAGCACGTGTCCTAGCCAGGTCCACTACCGCATCATCAAGACGCTCATTATGGAAGACCGTTCTCGGACTTCAATGTTAGTTATACAATCGAAACACCTTATGCATAATATTCTTCTCAAGCACTTACTCTCAAAACTCAGAAGTTTGGTGTTTTGAGCTTTGGTAAGGTGCCAAGATTCGCACCCATTTGGGAGTTTTTTTTTTTTTTGCTTATATTTAACTTGCTTATATACAAGGTTTATGTGGATTTTTCTGCTATTTAATTTCTTTAAATTTATCTAAACTGTTAGGATCAGGAGGGATATACTTATGTGGACCAATCGGGAACTTCTCAGCATTTGCTCATGTGGAGAGGAAACCACTTAAAACTCTTCAGGAGAAGCCAGCCTGTTGGCAGTAGTCAACAGGCCTTCCGTTCCACTAGAGGAGTGTTCGGCATTTTCTTCCCTACTTTGGTTTATTTTACCAATTGCCTGCACTATATTGACCATGTATGATACTAACTCTCGTGTGAGTTCTTTACCCATATAGGAGTACTGGCATTATACTAGAGTTGAATAACCGGCATTTTGTTTTGACCGAGTATAGACTAGAGTTTCATAAATGTCAACAGATGGAAAAGCTCAGGAAATGTGGATGTTTAAACGTACGCAGAACACATATTTCCATCTCTAAAAATGTTTTTGATATTCAAATGGATATAATCACCGCGGATTTAGAAAGTTAAATGTGTATAACCATGCATTTTAATACAAACAATATGTATCCTTGCTACCTGAAAAATGAATGTGACGTCTACAGCAATAAATCTGTAAAAGAGAGAGCACGAAGATAGAAGACATAAAAAGGGAAACAGAGACACTGTTCTGTGGCCGGCATGAAAGAGATTCAATCGGTTATTGACAGTAATGAGGGATGCACGCATGTAAGACGACCGGCGTATTTATAATTTTAAATTTATTTTAATATAACAGTAAAGGAATTATTTACCACAGTCTTTTAAGAGTTAAACCTGGCATCATCAGACAGGTTCTGAATTAGCAAAGTACCCCACGTTTTGCGCAGGCAGTCCTTCCAAAGATGTCTTGCTCTTTCGATATATCATAACCTTGAGTCATCATTTCTTGAATCATTTGTTCTTGTAGGCGGAAGATTGTGCTTTTAAATCGGCAACATTCCACCTTTCTCCTTTTTAAGACTTCTATTATTTATCAACATTTCTAATTTGTGATGCGTTCCATCTTTCTGACTCATTATGGTATGACAGTATTTTCTTTATTGGTTCTGATCGTTTTATAATATACTTTTTTTGTGGGGACATCCGTGGTGGTAAGGCTAAGACCCTTCACTCGCGCACGAAAAACTGTGGTTTTATGAATTTTTAACATTTTTAAAGAGTTAATATGTCTTTAAAATATAGCTTGATTAGAATGACAGCTGTCAGCAAAAATGACGACATAATTTTGTAGTAACGTCTAAGGAGCTATTTATATTTTTTTAGATGGCGCATAGGGCACTGCATCTCTCTTGTCATGTGTTAATCTTAATAGTTTTGTAACCCTAGGGCAGTGGTTCTGAACCTTTTTGAAGTCAGGGAGCACTTTTGATCGAAAGAAAAATTCACGGTACACCAAAACTAAAGATTTAAAAACATACAAAAGTAAAAAAAAAAATTAAATTAATAAATTTTATTAAAATAAAACTGAAAATTTTATTACAGACAAGTTAAAAATTACATTAATTTAAAAAATACATTAAAACATAAATACTCCAATGAAACTGTTGCGGCGGAAATCATTTAATGTGACACCTGAGCTTGCCGGCTTTTACAAATTTCAGCGATTACTAGGTCTAATATTTGATATAGGTACTCTCATTTCTTCATCCGAATTGCTAAGTCTTTCGCGTTTCTTCGTTTTAATATTGGTTAATGTCGAGAAATCTAGCTCACACAAATATAAGGTTGAAAATTGTAATAAAATTTTCAGTGCCCTGGTGGAGAGAGCTATTCGTCTTGAACAAAAATCCAAAATTCATTCAGAGTTATCGCTGAGAATTTTATTTTTAGAGTACGATCCGTTGATAGAGTAATTCATTGTTCTTCTTGATACGAAAATTCACAATTTGATGTATCCCTGGAAGTACCAATTGCCGCAAAGGGATTTCGTATCCAGTCATAATTTTCTATATTCATTAAAGAAAAGTCATATTCAATATTTTCTTCCGATAAAGTTAAATGTTCTGTTATAGCTAAAATAATTTTCTCAGCAGTGTTTTCATTTAACAAAGGAAACGTATTTACTCTTTTTTTCAAAATGCGATTTTTCCAAAAAGTTACTTTTTTCCGAATGGCTGTCAATTTGTCTGTGGATGTCAATTTTTTTTTTCTCCCTTGAATGCTGTCATTGACGCTATTCAAGTAATCAAAAATATCGGCTAAATATGCCATTTTTGCACATTAGATATTATTTTTAAAACATTGTACAAAATCATCCATACCTTCATTTTGGTCAACATCAAATTTTAAGAACCACTGCCCGAGGGGGTGAAATCCATGTCTCCAAACATTTGGATAAACTTCATCGGACAAATGTTTGCGCGCGTCTGGATATGCAATTGAAAACAACTTTTACATATTTAAGATAACTGTTAATTATTTGTGGTCGTTGGTAATGCAAAATAAATTTCAAAGTTATCTAATTGCGCTAAATCTTCATCAATTATCGATTTGCTTTTCTATAGAAAGCTAATGACTTTTAATGGAACTTCTTACAAATAAATCCCGGTGAAAGAGGAGATGTCATGGCAAATAACGTTTGCCGGATGTAAATGTTAGTAGTTAGAATGTTGGAGAAAATACCGGATATGGCAAAAGTGTGAGAATCGTGTATATTTTTTGCAGTTGGGATATATAAAAACTTTTGAATAATAAAATATATGTGAAGTTAATTAGGCCTTTCTCGCCTTGTGGCGAAGTACTCATCAAGTTTACTTACCAAACAGGAACATTAAGATTCATATCCATATTTTAAAAAAACAAATTCGAATTATAATATGAGAAACCCGTAGAAATAATAAAATTTTGTACCTATGAAAAGGGATTTCTTTGATACAATTTTTAGATGAGATCAAATAATTAATGAGTTATGGTATTTGATCTATAGATAGTCAATTTTATAAAACCGAAGAAGAATATTCAAAATTTTGCACAAAATAAACTCATTTTCGTACGGAAAATTCGTATTCATGAATATCATTGTTATATGATTCATGGGCCCCGATTACAATGGAAAATTAACATTTATCTTCAACTTTATCTACAAAGTAAAATGTTTTTCTAAACATGTTCAATTATAGGTTACCGATGAAAATACTTTAAATGTTCATGCAAATATACTCATTTTCTTCCACAAATATCGGTTTTTCTTGATAGACAGTATAAGATAACTCTGTTTACTTCCGATTGTAATCGGGGCACTGGTCCTGTATTAAAAAGAGTAGTTAACAGACTAATCTAAAAGAGAGAAATATAACTTTTTTAACCTTTTTAAAGTAATAAGCGTCTACGAAAAACTGTAGAGTAAAAAAATAATAATTTTACTAATTAGTATCATAAAAATAATTTTTTAATTTGTAATTTTGAATTCCCGCAAAAACTGTCATTGCATTGGCCACGCCCCTTATACGTCACGATTCATGTTAATTTTGATCTTTGTTCCTAACATTTCAATTTTTTATAGAACATCATCAAGAATCTTGGCGTCACAATTATCAATGCCAAACATGTCGCGTTTTTCTAGTGAAATATTTTTTATAATATCTTTTTTAAAGTTATGTATGAAAATATTTTTCGACAATATCCATATTGATTTTGAAAATACAATTAATTATTATATTTCCATTTCATATTTGTCTTTAAAGTGGAGTCGGATTTTCTGCACAAAAAAAAATAATGAAGAGTTATTTTTCAAAGTGGCCTCAGTAAGAAAAGATCTTATTTATATTTCAAGCATTGACTTTGTGGTCAAACCTTTTACTAAGTGTTATTAAATATTTGTATATATCCACTTACCAACTTTTCTGTGTCTGCCAGTTTCGAGGCGTACCCGCCTCTTCGTCAGAACACCAACATGCAATACCCACTATCCACATATGTTATGCTGCGGGTGAATTGTTGAAGGATGAAGGGAGGACGTGACTTTGGGTATAGGTTGACTATTACAATCGTACATCGTATAACGGGCTATATTGAATGATTTTAATTAAGATACAGGAGCTTATAATATAAGATATTAAATACTGATGTAAGTCTTCTGAACACTTTATTTTATTTTTACAAATATAAAAACACATATTTCGTGACAATTGTTTCGCCTTGTTAGGGCATTTTCAAAACTTTTTTTTCATTTTTTAAACGCCCTAAGAAGGCGAAACAATTGTCACGAAATTTTCGTTTTTATATTTGTAAAAATAAAATTAAGTGTTGAGTAGACTCAAATCAGTGTTAGATTTTTTATTCTATATGTTAAAATATGGAGTTCTAAAAATAAATACCGAATCAATCGATATTGATACAGGAGCATAGAATTAAGAATAGTCCACCAACCGCATACGCTCATCAAACAGAAGGCGACTAAACTACTCATAAATGAGTAGGTTTACGTTTTTTTTAGACGTCGGTCAGTACGCAACTCCCGATTTGAATTCAACTATGCCGTGCTGTGTCCTTTTAAAGTGTAGAAATACTGCTAGGATCTTAAAGAAACATAATGCAATCACATTACCACATGATGACGGTATCTACCTACTGTCTACAAAAGATTCTCTTCGGACATCTATTTCCCTTTGTTAACCATGGAGTTGATACAGTGCTTTATTTATTTAGTTTTTTGCTTACTTCTTGGCATGAACACTTGACAAACTTACTACCATGCTCTATTTTTTGTAAATTTATTGATATCATTATAACTTTTCTAGAATTCCACTCGTCCATGCGCTTTGTAGCTGCACGATGATTCATATATCAACTTTAAAATACCTAAATTTTGTAAATGGGGTCTAGAATTCCAATCGTCTATGCGCTTGGTAGCTGCAAGACGTGTTGTAATCTTACTCCTTTTTATTATTCATATTATTATTTTTTTTTAGTATCATTAATACACTAAATTTATTTGTCAATTTTTAAAATGTGTAAATGGGGGCTTAATTTCTAACTGTCTATGCGCTCTGTAGCTGCAAGACGTTCTGTGATCTAGCTCCTATCTGTTATATTTTTTGATTGATCTTAATTGAAAACGAGGAACTAGAATCCCAACCGTCCATGCGCTCTGTAGCTTCAAGACGTATTGGGATATTTATTAATTTTACAGCACCCTTGAGGTGATTTTCACAAAAATGGCGCTATAAAAATTATCCAACTATATATATGTAAGTAGCAAATGAATGTGTATGTAACAAATGCATTACTTAAAAATTGAATTATTTTTCCATCTGTCAGATTTTCGAAGAAACAAAATGAATATTTCGTTAGTGTTGCCAGGGTGGTAATTTTTTTAACCCTACTTTGCTCATCTTATGAGAAAACTAATGAAAACTAGATAAAACAACTCTATCGTGGACATTTGACCGACATTATCTTTAAAACATCAAATATATGATAAATAAAATTTGTTTTATATTTTAAGTTTACAGTTCATTAATTCAATTACTCTTATTAAATGACCAATAATGAATCAATATTTCCGCGTGCACAATAAAATTTTAGAGTAATTGACAGATTGCTTTTTTACCTTACATTTGTGTTATAATTATATTTTTTCCCATCGTGCAACATTACGTGGCGACATCACGAATGCGCGCGGCAGATGTGGGACATAGTGGGGGAATTATTGGACACAGTCCGATGTATTCAAATATGATTCTACGCTCCTTCTGGACTGTTCCTTATTCTATGTGCAGGAGTTCAAATGGTAAAATCGCACGTAATTTGACATGTTTAACGCTATAAAAAATATATTTACACTTTAGCGGAATAACGTGTACTGTCATTTCAAGCCTAATGGTGAGCTTTACGATAAAGTTGGCTGTAGTGTTGCTCGATGTAAGTTTTTATATAATATAATTTTATTTGTGTTCAAACCAAAAGTTTCCTTAGTGCTTGTCATAAAATTTTTGTAATCCGTATTTGTAATGATGGGAACACACATTTAGTAAGGCGCAATTAAAATTATTGGTACCTCGTAATAATAAAGTTATTATCTCTAAAGAAATAAATGGGCATAATTACTCTCTGTTGATATAATTACGGGGTCTGCAATCTCCAAATTACAGTTATAATAATTACACTTTAAAGTAGTTATCGTAAAGATTCACCAAAGGTATTTAGACATTGAAAAAACAAATTATTTTTGCCAAAAGTATATTTGACAGATTAACTTTTTTCAAAACTCGTACCATACTAAAAGTATATAAATTCTTGCCCTTTTCAAGGGTTAACCTATTTTTCCAGCGTTTACTTTTTTACCGAGAAAATTTAAATGCCCGAACTGGCCATGTTTTTATTTTTTTATTTCTTAGACCTTCATCATCAAATCCGTATTCATCGGTGCGTAGCGGTGCATAAGACACCGCATCGTTAAGGCAAATGAATTAATAAGAAAAATAATGTAAAGAAATAAGTATAATTCAGGTTGAACTTACCAAATAAGAGTCAGTCTCTTGTGTTTGGCATTACTACTACTACTACTACCATCACGCTATTTCCCCGTAGGGGTAGGCAGAGAGAATGGGCTGCCACACACGTCTATCCTGGCTTATATTCCAAGCTTCTTCCACATTCATACATCTTATCACACATGCCCTTCGGTTCTGTCTGCTTTTGACATGACCAGGGCCCCGATTACAATGGGAAGTTATCATTTATCTTTAATTTTATCTACAAAGTAAATTATCTTTTCGAGAAGAAAATCAGAATACAGATACATTTTTTTCTTCTAAACATGTTCAATTATAGGCTACCGACGAAGATACTTTAAATTTTCATGCAAACATACTTATTTTCGTATTCAATTATCGGTTTTTTTTATAGACAGTCGAAGATAACTCTTTTAACTTTTCATTGTAATCGAGGCCCAGACTTAAGACTTCGGTTTATCTGATCATGCCACGTCTTCCTTGGTCGTTCTCGTCTCATGTTGCTATTCACTTTCGCCATATATACGCGTTTTACCATTCTTTTGTCGTCCACTCGTTCTACGTGATCAAACCATCTCAGAGACCCTTTCTCAATCTTAATAATTATACTTGACTCAGATTTACACTCTCGCCTGATTTCATCATTCGTAACCCTGTCATACATTGATTTCCAACACATTCGTCTGAGATATCATATATTTCAGTATTTCACATTCTTTGTATAATTTATTTATTTTAATTATTCCTTAACTATTTGCGCATTCGATTTTTAAATATTAACGCATGTGCATATCTTATATTCTTATAAGTAGATTAAAAAATGCGTTATGTTTAACATATCGTCGTCTTAATTTGAATACAATGTAAGTAGTTTTTTTTGTATTTGAGATTATAGTTGAATATTTTTCACCGAACAAAATAACATCTATCTCTGACATTTGAACGAAAAAAATGTTTACAGAAAAGAGCTAAAACACATTTTTTGAATAACGCGCTTTTCAAAAAGATGTTTACCTACCTACTTCTCGGAGTACGGGATAACATTTACATTTCTAGTAATATTATAAATTTTGTATAATTACTCATTTTATGTTATGTATATTTTTTATGTGACAACATTTACAATAACAATATTATGTGGAAGCCTCTAAAGCTAGGGTTTCCTAGGACAGCGGTGCCCGTATCTTAACGGCCGTAGTGAACGGTGATGCGGTTGACAGCCGTCGTAACGGTGACTAGAGAGTGGTTTCCTAAGAAAACGGTGCTATCAACACCGTTTAACACCGTTTAACACCGTTTAACACCGTTTTCCTAAGAAACCACTCTCTAGTCACCGTTACGACGGCTGTCCACCGCATCACCGTTCACTACGGTCGTTAAGATACAGGCACCGCTGTCATAGGAAACCCTAGCTTAATTGGACTTTATGATATGTATTTATGGTATAATTGTATCTTATAAATGTCTATTGGCTTTCCAATGAAATAAAATAAAATAAATAAAATAAAATAAGCCAGTAGGTGGTCAGTAGTACAGTATTTTCCATTAGTTTGGAAAAATCACTTTAAAAGCATGTATAGGGTTTTTTAATAGGGAGCTTGAGCTTTGAATAGTGGCCATGTTGGTGAAGCCACAGCTGTTAGATTTAGAATTTTTAATGATTAATGTTGGGCAAATTCTCATGGAAAGTTACAATGTTGAGTTACGCGTAGACTTAGACTTATTTTAGACTCTCTTAAATTAACTAAATTGCAAGAACGAAGAACATCGACCGATCTTATGACTTTATATAAAATAATAAAACCAATGTTTGATACCCCTGATCTACTGAAATTGATTTCATTCTATGTACCACCTAGATTAAGCAGAACATCTACAATATTTTATTGTCAAAATTCTCGAACGGTAGCTCAATATTACTCACCTATTGTTAGATTACAGAATACCGGGAATGAATATGCATCACATTTTGATATATTTAGTTTATCTCTGCCTAACTTAAAAAATAAAGTGACCAACATATTTTTATCAAAAAGAGCAAAACATCTTCAGAAGATTGGGTTAGAATAGTTATAATTTGATTGATTAATGTATTTTGTTATTGTATAATTTCTTTAAAATATGTAAGTATTTCAAGTAATTAATAATGTGTATAGTACGAGTATATTAATATTTCATACTCGATTTTTTTTTATTTTTAATCTTTTTATTTCTAAGCACTCTTTATACCACATATATGTAAATGGCAGAAATGCCGTATATAAATAAATAAATATATAAATCATAAAACTTTACTATCAAAATGATAGCTCTGTTCGAGGTAGGAAAATCATCTTAATCGACGATTCTATTTTTGGGATAAATGGCTACGTAAACAAGCAAAATTGACACTTTTTGGAAGTCAACAATCCACATAAGAGCCATCAGTTGCAAATGCATCCAAAAAAGTTACTGTTTGGAGTGGATTTTAATCCGGTGAGGTCATTGACCCGTTCTTCTTCCAAAATGAACAGGTATGAACGATAACTGTCAACGGCGAGAGATGCAGGTCGATGATAACCAATTGTTGGTATTCTGAATAGGAAGATATGGATCTCAACGACATGTGGTTCCAACGAGACGGTGATCCCATACAGCGCATTCAACAATTGATCTTCTGCTCGACATATCGACGGCATGGTATCTCGCGTTTCGGCTATATCAACTGGCCACCAATGTTTAATTTAAGGCCATTAGATTATTTCTTGTGTGGCTACGTTAAATCACCAGTCTATGCGAATAAGTCGCAGTCGTCTGATGCCTTGAAAGTAAATATAAACACTGCTTGCCCCCCACATACCGCATCTGAGGACATAAGTCTCTTTGGCGGTTCCCATATAGGCGGAAAAGTTGCTCGTTGCCGAACGAGAAAAGCTGCCCGAAGGAGCTCTCTCTGATCTGATAGCCTTAGCTTATTTGTGCTGATAGAAGGTAATCCAGAAGTACTTAATATGCGCTTTATTAGATTGAGAAAAGAGGGAAGTGAATTCTTCCGACAACATGCCGGGCCGACCCCGGAGTAACCGTTATACTGAGAATATCCCGGCTGTGGCTGAAGATGTCGAAGAGGTTCCCGGAGTATCGACCAGCATTGGAAAACATGTGGTTCCAACAGGAGGGATCAACGGCTCATACTGCACGAGCCACAATCAATATTCTGAGGGCTGTATTTTCGGGTTGCTTTATCTCTCGTTTTAGTGATTTGCACTGGCCGGCAAGATCGATTTAACCGTTCCTGACTTTTATGTGGGGTTTCTTGAAGTCAAGAGTCTATGTTAACAAGTCTCAGACTCTTGAAGCCCTCAAAGGGAATATCCGTCAGCTTGACTGATATCATTTTTTCGAGAACAAAAGTTAAGATATTTAATAAACACCGGGGACGAAGGAGCATATGGAGCAAGTGAGGCTGAGCCTCACTAAGAAATCATTGCTATTCACCAGTACCTAATATGTATTTTAATTCGCATTATATCATCACATTATGAAGAAAAAAAACTAGCCACCAATATAAAAATTCACAAAGATGCCTACAAACATGGTCCGTACTGTGTTATTTACTGTAGGTACCTACTTAACATTTGCGCATATTATACTTATCCTTAAAATCTGAGCTTCACTAGAAATTCACAAAAAAATTTTCATTTATAAAAAAAAATACAGTCAGAGAACATCGGGTGACAACTTCTGCGCCACAAAAAAAAAGAGTTCTTTCATAACTATGCAACAAGAGGATCTAAAAATATAAAACTGGAAAAGAAATCAAAAGCAATGTCCCAGAACTGCCTTATGTACAAGGGAATACAACTATTTGAGGAAATGCCAGAAAGCATAAAAAATGAAATTAACGTAAATATATTAAAAATTAAATGTAAAAACTATATATGTGAAAAATATAAGGTAGTATATAGTGTAAATAGTGAATATAATTAATGAAAATGTACATATGAAACAGTTAATATTATAAATTAGGATATTAAGTGTATAATAGTGATAAATAATGTTAGAATAAGTATAGATGTAAATATTGTGTTGTAAATATAAATCAGACTATGTTAATCATAAAACTAAATAAAATAAATAATGAAAAAAAAAGTAAACTTGTATAAGAACAAATAAAAAATAGAAGGTTATTGATCTATGAAGTTTTTGTTGTCTCCTGTAAAGTTATCATTTAGCGACTTATATTGTATTCAAATTAAGGCGACGCCAACGCCGACGATATGCAATAGACGGTAATAATATTGGTACACAGATATCCATGTAATGTGATGATAAAATCTTATTACGGGCAGAAATAATTGATTATGTTTGCTCTGTAACTCAAAAGGGAATGCGTTACACAACTTACAGCATTGAACGTCACCATAGCCCTTACCTGTCCGTGTATATTAATAGATATATATCTAGGTCAGTACTCCTTTTAATTTTTCACAATTGCCCGTATCGAATCTGCCGTATCGACGTCCATTACACACCTTATGTATCGCGCTTTCTTTTCGTCCAAATTACACGATCATTTCTCTTCTGTGATGAAACGTGGTGTCCCATTTAGGGACACGTGCTGTGATCTTAAAACGCCCAAGGTCAACGTGGGAGTGACAAGTACCTAGCACCTATCTAGCAGGGGCGAGCCGAGTATAGAAGCGATTATGCGCAGCTTACCATTTTATTTGACTAACCATAATAGTGTTTTATTGTTTTTATTATAAAAACAAATAAATAATTACTATTTATTTTAAATCATTTTCACCGTTTGTATTTTTATCCTAATATAAATATAAATTTTAATAAAGCGCGCCCAGCGCCTGCGGTGAGCCAAGAAACTAGCCGATTATTCCAGCTTATTTTTTCATACAAAAAACTCGTATACCATATTTTGAATGTATTAACCCAAGTGCGGGTTTTTTCTCCTAGATTAAACTTGCAGATTACAGAAATTATTTGAAGATTCTTGATTTGGAAAACAGTATTTCAAACATTGTTTCTCAAGGACTATTTTCCTTTGAGATGGTACTTTTGACATAAGACCATAATTACTTTCATGCGTCCTATTGCAGGACATATAGCGCTTCACGCAGCCGTTTTTAGCAGTATTAATTACAAGAACAATACGGCCAGTTGACATTTCAATTGAATACCTAATATCGACTGAATTCACTGTGGTATTTTTTATGAATTTTTTAATGAATTATATATTAAAGTAATGGATATGGTTTATCCGGCCTACATAAAATGGAGACCAGATCACGGAGGCATATTCTAAAAGAAGACGAACAAGTGAGCAATATAGTGTTTTAACCGTGAACATATTAGTAAAGTCACTAAATGTCCTGCTAACAAATCCTAAAAGTTTTATTGACTTGTTAATCATAGAATCAATATATTCATAAAAAGTACGTTTACAATCCATTATAACTCCGAGGTCCTTAACAGGACTTGACTACATCTAAATTAATATTTTCTATTTTGTAATCAAAGGAGATTGGTTTTTTCACTGCATAAAAAGACATTTTTTAATATTTGATTCTAGGTAATTGATGAACAATTTTTAAAATAACAATTTGTGATTATTATACCAATATCATTTGTATTCTTTATTGTTTTTGAACCATAATAAATTTAAAAACATTCTGATTCCGATAGATTTGAATTAACAATGTTTGAGTATGTACAAATGCTTGCAGACTGGCTGGATTTCCTCCCAGGGAGTTATTCATATTTAAATTAATTTCAACAGTGAGGGAAAACATTTTTGAGAAGGTAATATGGAAGTCTAGGCATTTACAGGGCTTAAAACCTGTCATTGTCAAATTCAAATATGAACAACTCCCTAGGGAGAAAATCCAGCCAGTCTGCAAGAATTTGGACATACTCAAACATTGTTGAATTAACTACCTGATAAAATAAAAAGTATAAAAATTGGAAAATTGTTGTCTGGCGTTGCTTAGCAGGTTATTTGCGGCCTCCGTGGTGTAGTGGTCAAGACGCTTGACTCACGCACGGAAGGTTCCGGGTTCGATTCCCGGTGAGAACACAAAAATAAAAAATGTGATTTTTCTCAAGCCTGGTTGTTCTGTAATGTAATTCACCACTGTAATTGGGCCTCCTGGCCTGTTGTGGTGCAAAAAAAATTAAATGAAATGAAATAAAATTTGGTTCAGCCGGATGAATCTCACGCCCGTGATAAAGGTTTCAGCTCTTTTACTTCACAAAAGTAAACAGATGGAAGAGTTGACGAAATGTGGATGTTCAAACATTTGCAGAATGGTGAATGTCAAAAGTTGTGTAAAGTGGCCACTTAAACCAGACAATGACAGGTCATAAGCCCTGTAAATGCCTAGACTTCCATATTTCCTTCTCAAAAATGTTTTCCCTCTCTGTTGAAATAAATTGAAATAGAAAAAAATTATTTCAATTTGCTTTCATACCCACCGCTCGCGGTGCCCAATCGTTGGAAGTTGAACCCGTGACCTTTCATCAGTGGGCACGTAGCCTACCGAATAAGAACGTGGACTCCAATATATCTTTATTGATAATAATACCGACTATAATCTAGCTAGCAGTAAAAATTTATGTTCGTACCGCTCATCATAGCTGTAAATCTGTAAAAGTACGAACTCTATTAAAAACTAAATATATCTGAATCTGTTATTTCTTACTGGATGGCTGATTTCATCATCTTCATCTTCATTTCCTTTCCGCTGCATAGGGCACTGCATTGTTACACCAATCGCAGCGTATCCTGATCATTTATGTTACAGAGGGGTAAGATGATCAGTCTTACGCTTCAAGTACCAGTCCAGGTACATTGAAAGCATCCACCACATACCCGAATCCGTTTTAAAGGCCAAATTAGCAGTTTACAACGGAGTCCTGGTCCCGACCCTGATGTATGGGAGCGAAGTATGTACTTGGAAAAACAGGGATGAAAGTAGGCTGAATGCTGTTGAAATGCGATCTCTCAGGCGAATGTGTGGTAAAACTATGTACGATACATGCACAAATGTTGGGATCCGTACATTATGTAAGGCTGAGACAAGCATTATCGACATAATCAAGAAAGGAGCTTTGCGCTGGTTTGGACATGTAGAACGAGTGGACAGCGAAAGAACGGCTAAGAGTATTTGCAATGCGAATGTTGATGGATGCAGAAATATAGGTAGACCGAGAAAGACATGGCATGACCAAATCCAACAAATACTTGAAGATGGACGTGTCAAAAGTCGGAATAATCGGCCCGCGTGCATGAGAAGATGTATGAATGTAGAAGAAGCGAGATCTGTATGCAAAGATAGAGTTATGTGGCGTTCTATCCTCTCTGCCTACCCTTTCGGGGAAACGGCGTGATGGTTTGTTGTTGTTGTTGTTGTTGTTATGTCTTTCTTCGGATTCACTCATACAAGCAAGCATTTATTTATTATTATTTTTTCATTACGAATTAATTATATTCCATCCTTTACTAACCAAATTCAATGTCCCTTTCACTGCCGCTCTAAAACCACCCCTCACCGTCTACAAGGTAGGGACAAGGGAAGTATAAATAAAATAAATAAATAAATCCTTTACATATTTCAAACCCCCGGGTACAGACAAATAATGTTCCAATGTAAAAACACATTGTTGGATGCCCTCGGGACTGTAAAACAAGGCCTGCCCTCTCACGATACGCGTGTTCGAAGAAAATGGGGAACGTTTGATTTTACGTAAACTAATTGACGTTATGGTTTTAAGTGTCAATCCTGGAATGAATGAAAGGGGTAAGTACTTAGGATTTCCTCCCTTTGGCACTGGTCCAGAAAAACACCGTTTTCGTTTGCACAAAGTCGCTTTCGTCAAAACGTTTTGTCAAAACGTTTCGTTTATATTTTGATGATCCGAATGGCGTCACGCACGCGGTACGTTTTCGTGGTGTGTTCGCGCGCGTTGCTTTTTTGACTCGCCGTCAGGGAGGGAGGTACATTGGAATTCAAAACAAGGACCACCGGAATCAGAGGAAGGAATGGCTTGACACTTAAATGAAAAGATATATGAATCCGCAACACATTTTAAAATAAATATTTCATGTCAACTGTGTCAGGAATCGAACCCGAGACCTCTTGCATGGCAGGTAAACGCGCTGACCAACACAAGGCCAAATTCAACCGTTTTCCCTTCATATAAGTGTCACATTGATAATTAAACGTCAAATAATGTATAAAACAGTTTTCCAAATGAAAAAAAATACAATTAGGTCAATTTAACCTAATTAAGTGTTTTGGGTAAAGATTAGGGTCGCATTAGGAATCGTAATGTTTGATTTCACGTTTTCATATTTATTTGACGTTTAATCAGTATGGCCATATATAAAGCAAAATGTAAACATGTGCAAAAAATAAAAATCCTCGAATTAATCACTCTCTAAGGGGGCAGAGAAGATTTAAAATAACACCCCTGAGAGCACCTAGTTATCAAGTAGAAAACAGTCCAGGATGCTGGTTAAATTTTACACACAGAACCTGTACACTGACAATAATTAATAAGCATAAAAATAATAACAAACAAAAAATATTTCATCGGTTAGGAAGTTCAGTGGATCTTAAAAAAAGGTTGTTTTGTAAAATTTGTTTTGTCAGTCAACTTAGCCAAAAAAAAATTTTTGTTATTATAAGAAGGTTTAACTTTTTTTTCTTTTTTGGGATTTTTTCTGTGCGGTTTTGGCATGTAGGCATATTTTTTTCATTCAAAACCATGGCTGAATTGTGAACGAAATGAGATACTATTCTTACATATTGTCTGTAGATATTTAATTGGATTTGTGTACGATGAATTTTCTGGCCAAACATTCCACTCGCACCACAATGTCGGAAAAGCTTGTGTAGGGCTCTAAATCCATTGTTATAGCACACTTTTATACCCCTAATACTCTACATTTATTGTATTTATACTACAGCTCAATGGTGTATTGCTGCGTGCATGGAACCTGAAATAATCTGTTCTTCAAGATCTACGACCCTAAACACCCCGTTTACGACCTTCGAATGGCTCTTCCGAGACTGGGATCGAGAAGGAGTTTCCTCAAAGTCACAACTGACTTGGAGACCTCTGCAGAAAAACGCAGAGATGATCTGTGAAGAGAAAAACTGGTAGATAGGCTCTGGATAAAGCCATCTGAAAGCACAAACACCGCCCTCAGTTTGGACTTCCCTACGTGGAAAGTTCTCAATAGACTAAGGGTGTGAATGTCTAGGTACAAATACAATTCATAGAGGTGGGGTTTTCTGGAGGGAGATGACATGAACTGCGGTTCTGGAGAGGTGCAGGATGATCCTCATCTGCTGCGGTGTCCACAAATGCAGTTTACTAGATGATAATGATTTGAGCATGGCCACTGACGACGATATCTGTCGCTGAAGACGATATCTGTCAATGGCAATGTCTTAATTCCGGACCCGATAATATAAGATGAATGTACAATAATCTTTAATACATAATTATAGACCACGCTGTAAAAAACAAATAATTCGGATTTGCGCAACTATTTTCTAACTTGAAGACTTGGTGACGGTTGCCTTTTAAAGAACATATTTTTTCGCTTCGAATGGCTTTTTTAACTTAAAGCTCTCAATTTTAGGGTCAGTGACTTTTGCCCGAACGACGACGATATTGCGTATCTTTTATTTATTTATTAATTTTGCAGGTCCTGTCGACTCTTCACGAATACCCTTGTCTCGAGCGATGCACTGGATTGATGCAGTATATTGCCGACTGCTGCAGACTCGCATGGACTCTGTGTAATCAATGTCCCCCTCTCACATTAGACACGGACTTCACTCCAGGTTGGCTATGGTTTTCACTTATACAGCGCCATTTTATTAGATACTGTAACACTTTTTTTATTTTATTTTTATATGGGAGTTGCTTTATTATTTACCTTGCTTATAATATACAAGGTTTATATTTCAAAAAGTGGATTTTTCTGCAGTTAAATATCTTAAAATTTATCTAAACTATTGAGATCAGGAGGGATATATTAATGTGGGCTAATCAGGAACTTCTCAGCATTTGCTCACGTGGAGAGGAAACCACTTAAAACTCTTCAGGAGAAGCCGGCCTGTTGGCAGTAGTCAACAGGCCTTCCGTTCCACTAGAGGAGTGTTCGGCATGTTGTTCCCTACTTTGGTTTATTTTACCAATTGCCTGCGCTATATTTATCATGTATGATACTACCTCTCGTGTGAGTTCTTTATTACCTATCACCGATGGGATGTCGCATAGATCTTCACCCAGGCCTCTGCATCGCGCCTCCAGCTGTTGTCTTTGAAAGCTGAAAAAGGGGCAATGCATCAACAGGTGAGGGACATCTCGAAATTTTACTCCGCGTTCCTTACTTCATTTACATTTAAAATAATTCTCATTTACATTTTAAAGAGAAAAAAAAAGTTTTATAACCAAATTTACCGAAGCTTCGCAGTATGTCCTCAATCTCTGATGTCCTCAGGTAAGCAGTGTGGTAGAAGAGGGTATTAAAACCACCCACTTACCCGGACTCCTTTTAAAGGACAACCTTTAAAAGGAAAAGAGGCCATACAAATGGCCTCTTTTCAGATCCGCGCGTTGCAAAAATATTTTGTTAAGCTTTTAATTAAAAATTCCTTGTTTACAAAATATTCGAGTTTTTTTAAATAATTTACATTAACTGCTTTTAATACCCCTATCGCCGCCAGAGCAACCTACGTATGTATAGTCAATTTGTCTGTAACCCTTAATCTAATTTTGCCAATTCCGACGGCGATGGGGTACGTTAGTAGAAGGAGATATAAAAAGTATCAACTTAAAAACGTGAGGGTGCGTGCGTGCAATACACACTATAGTCCTTAAAATATAGCTTGATTAGAATAACAGTTGTCAGCAAAAGTGAGGACATAACTTTGTAGTAATGTCTAAAAGAAGTGATTTATATTGACACACGAAAAATCATTCGTATCGGGCATGTTTTTTTTTAATACAATGCTTGACATATAAATCAAAATAATGATATAAAATCAGCTTCAAAACTAAAATTAACCCTTTTTTTAATGACGGTTACGTCATTTTGCAAAAATGTTAGAGATGAGACAAATTGATCAATGTAAATCGATCGAAAAAAAAATTCATTTGTTGTTGTTTGTGTAAAAAAGGAAGTAAATGTCACATTTTTTAGTCAACAATTGTCTTAAACACACTATAATAGGCTTGTGCTTGCGTTTTTATATCAATTTTCGGAAACAAGTGTCTCATGTTTGCATGAAAAACTGATAAAATTGATTTGATCGGTACATGATAAGTGATTAATAATTTCCCATCTCATTAGTTTGGCAGCTGTCATTTTAATCAAACTATATTTTAAAGACTATAGGGTCTGTTATTTTTTTTAACTTTCGAATTCAGAAACGTAATAGCTCTCAAAAGGTGGGTTTTAGAAAAAGCATAAGAAAACCAGTAAATTTTATTTTTTTAATGTTTTTGGCTCGCTAAAATGCTTCAGTTTTGAAAAAAGATAAAAAAATGCAAATTTTGCATATACTTTTTTTTCCTTTTTAGTCCAAATATTACTTGTTTTTTAGCAAACACCATGTTTATAGTAATATAAAGCATGTAAAAATATTTTTTTTTATTGTTTACTATTTTTTGTATCTCATTACTTTTCTTAAATATAACATGACATCAAAATACCCTAAAAAATCGTAACTAAGTTTAATTACCATCACTATCATAATAATTATACGCCAAGTAAGTAAAAAAGCGATGTAGGGCATTCCAATAACGAGCAGTATAATTATATTGCCATTAAGCATTGTTAAATTAATGATCCAATTTTTTTCAATTTATTTTTTGTACCCTGTTATTTCAAAGCCGCGTAAAACGAGGTTCCAAACAATTCGTATACAAATTTTAAGTATTTTATATTTGAAAAAACGTACAAATATACACATTTCGCATATTTTTTTTATTATTCTTTATAGATAATTTATGATACGAGTAACTCTGTTAACTTCCGATTGTAATCGGGACCCTGTTATGATGATATTTCGATTTTTACATCATCCAATAATTTCTTCATGTCAGTCAAGATGTCCCTCAGTTATCTAAAACATTTAAGTTTGTAAGTGAAAATTCTTGATGGAAGTTCATTGTAATTTATTATATAAATAAAATACGAGTGATACTTTAATCCACAAATTTGGAATATCCAGTGACCGGTTTCATCGCTTTCGCGACATCTTCGAGACTGGTATCTTTTTTAAAAAGTTAAATGTATTTATACAGAACAGAGGTAAGGATACATAATTCAAAGTTATATGTAAGTAAATTAAATAAAGTTATTTTTATCTTAAGGGTCATTATCAACAAATTTTCTTTGGGTTAACTAATGAATTGATATAATGCTATTTTAATGTTTTATTTACCCAACTTATTTAAGTTAGAATTATTAACATACGAGTAGATAATTCGTGTAAAAATTCTCACTTCTTGTATTGCGGACAATCTTTGCCCTTGACACGTCTTTTTAATATAATACTAAAATGTAATATAATATAACAAATTCAAATTAATATATTATACTGTCCAATTTACCTAAGCTTTTCCTGACATTTCAATGCTAAAAATCAGTTTAAAGGCATAACATAATTGGAAAATTGTACGAATTCAATGATTATTTGTAAATTTTATATCGTATTTTTAACATTCTAAATATGTACATATGAACCCACATAATATCATTATTTTTTGGAACAAATTGAGTGAATTAGTGGCAACTGTACCTGTGATGTTATTATTACAAGCTATTTATATTGTAAATAATGTTAGAAACGTGGGTGATTGGCCAAATTAGAATCGCCAATAACTCTGATAAATTCGTTGAACAATAACAATGTCTGGCCATTAAACGAAGGTACCGTATTTCAAAAGACGATTATTCTATTGTGGCCACGTAGATAGAGGCATTATTTATAATGAATTTTCTCGTAATTACAAATTGGCCAATTAATGCAAATGACGTGTGAAGGGTCAGGTAAAAGAATGAGCTTTACATACAGGAAACAAAAAAAAATGCGTGGAGGACACATATATAATTAAATAAACTAATAATATATTGAAATTTATTCAATAAGCAAAGGGCACGTCTATCTTATAGCAAAACGATGCATCTCAAAAAAGTCGAACTGAGATAATCGCTTTTAAAATGTTTTGGCAATTAAATCAAAACGTTTCTATAGTTACACAAAGTTGCCAATTGGCGAGGAAGCTTTATAAAAATAGTTTGAATTACCGTATGACATATCTCAGAGAGTAAAATATTTTGAGCCGTATGACGGCAAAACTATGCAATTATAGATGCGTCGTTTTACCATCAGACAGGCGCGCTGCGGCAGCTTTTTGACAAAGATCATAAAATTAGTAAAATATGATTTAATTTTAATGAATAATAATCTTACTTAAATTTAATAAGTTTTACTTTACGTTTATTTTTTTATATTTCATATTTTCAACTTTCTCATATTTTGTAAAAAAAATCCAAAATGTAACTTAAAATTTTTATTTTACATTTTTTTTTATGGATGCATCTACACCATAAATTTGATAATGTATTCTAAATGTAATATACCCATGAGACCATGCCTATGTGGATTTTTTTATAAAATAAATAAAGTGAGATATTTTGTAATAAAAAATATACGAGTAAAAAATGTAAACAAAAAAATGAAAATAAATAATTTTTTTTGACAAGAAATTTCGAATCATTTGATGTATGGGGGGGGTTTTAGAAGCAAACTTATAAATCTCCACCAAAAACGAAAAATTAGTTATTGATGCTAAAATAAAGTATACATAAAAACCTACCATAATAATAGCGTAATTCAAAACCGTCTCTAAATCTTGCGAAAACCGATTTCAATTAGACAACTTGACACCGCAAACTGAGCATTCTTCATTTAGTTGTCTCAAATCTCACAATAATTTTTTCAAAGATTTTCGCAAATATCTCAGTAACTCGTTCAGTTTTTTTTTCTGAAAACAATTTTTTTTAAATTTGATTTTGGTATTATCGGGTACAGTAAAGTCAATTCTATGTTTTGCTGAAAACAACAGGTCGATTTCGTACAAAAACCTGTAATAATCACCTTCTGAAAATAGTGTTGATCACAAAAATGGCAGTACTCAATTTGCTGAAAACACCCACAGCGCTAGAAAAATATTACGGGATATATGCTGATGGAAAGATTAATGCCTCCAGAAATGTAGTTGTATTTTATAAATTGAAGTGGATAAATACATAAATATTTGAATTTTATAAATTCATTTATTTAAAAATACCGGTATCATTAAACTCTTTTTTAATATTATAAATTTATTTATTTATTATGTATACGGCCTAAGCCAATTACAACAGTTACATGAAGAAACATATATGCAAGAAACTGAACAAAAAGAACATAAAACTAAATAGTTGCCCTTGTCTTTGCTAAATAGCAAAGACAAACAAGGGCAAAACAATAATTGTATAAAAAAGAAAGACCTAAGACTTCGAGCTAAACCATGCCAATTTAACTTCATCCCACACTTTTGATTCGCGAAGAGATCTACGAAAAGCCGGAAGATCTATCCAAAGAATTCCAAGTCGTGTGATGAATTGACTAATCTACACATTCTGGACATTGGGGCATAAAAACCAAAGTTGCTCTTAGAAGATTTTACAAATAGCAGATTTTGACTTCTGGTGACACGGTTGGGAACATGAAAAGAAATTGATTGCAACAGAGATGGGACATCACTTATGGCATTAAGTATTTTGAAAATGCATAGAAGGTCCATCTCAGTTCTACGTCTCTCCAATGAAGACAGATTAAGAGATTGCTCTATTTCAAAATAGGAATAATTACCCCTTTGTAATCCGAGCAACCATGCCACTTTTCTTAGAAAATGGTGTTGGACAGACTCGATATGGTCAATATGAGTCCTGTAGGAGTCCAAATAGGAGAAGCGTATTCTAGATGGGGTCGAACTAGTGAGCAATAAAGAGTTTTGATGGTATTAATATTTTTGAAGTCCGTCGTCACTCTACTGATAAAACCGGTTTGTGAGATTTGTTTACAATATTATCAATGTGTTCACGATAGGAGAGTTTACTATGTAAAGTAATGCCAAGATCCTTTATTGACGAAATCAAAAAAAAATATATAAATAAACGAATATATGCTTTACTTATCATTTTTTAAAGTAAAAAAATATTCTAACTGTTGTGTAAATTTTATTATACACTTTTTACAAAAAAAAACACTTTTCTATGGCTGGATGCCTTTTGCATGACTACGTTAAATTTATGGTTCTTTTTATACAATTTGTGATTTTAAAATTTTATTTATTTCGAATACAAACAGATGTACAGGTTAAATGAATATTTTTTTTAAAAAAAAATTATATAAAATGTATACATAGTAGGGCCTGCCATCCAATTATATGTATTCACTAAATACTACTGTAATAAAGCGACGACGGCTTGAAGTTTAAACTATATAAATAATAAATATACTATATATTAAAATAAGATAAATATGGACAAAACAAGGAGATAGTGGAAAGGAAAAGAAGGACATTGATAAGGAGTGGTAAAGGATGATTGAAGGAAAGTGAGAGTGGAAAATTGCATTTGATTTAATGATTAAACGAATTATGAATGAAGACAGGGGTCATCTGTTCTTTGACTGTCCCCTCTACGACAGAAGCGAATTCCTTTAAAATGTTTGTGATGAATATAACACGTTCTCTCTTAACGTAAAATTTTTACTCGCCCAGAATGATTTGGATACTTATTTACTTCTGACTAAATTCTTAAGGACAAATAATAAAAACATTTGAATTTGTTTAATATTATTTGCCAAATTTAAATAATAAGTCTAATTGAATGTCCCTCTATACTTTTGGCCCAAAATTTCATGTTATGTTTACGTTTAATTTAGACGGTAATAATATTTTCTTGTCACATAACTCTTTCATACTGATTTTAACTACCTCACATTATATTTTTTTTTTCGTGGGTACGGTTTTTTTGTCGTTCACGAAAGCGTATATTCTTTAAATTTCTTATTCTTGTTTCTAAGAGCCAAAATCACTCGCAAACGAGGGAAGGCAAATATAATAAAAAAATAGGGGTTTAGCACCTTATTCTTTTTTAAAAAAGCACAAGGCCATTTTATCGTTTTTAGCTCAAACTATATAAAAAATATTCTTTTTCAAACTTTGTATCTTTTAAACCAGCCGTTCAGGGTATACCTACTTTAAATAAAATCACACCATTTGAAGACGACCATACGTGTCAAATTTTAACAATTTTATTTATGACTATCGAGTTTTTTTTTTTAATGAATAGCATTGTTTTAGACAATTCGTATTCACAAATATATAACACACCTGCAGGACTAAGAATGTAAAAAAAAAACAAAAGAAAAAAACAGGATTTATTTATTTATTTATTTATTAACGGACATTGTCCATGTATACAATTTATAAGGTTTAAATATTACAATAAAAGAATAGTTTAAAACATTTAAAGAAAAAAGAAAGAAGCATTGACAAACATAAGGGACATCGAGACAAGATCTGGACTATTTATTTAGTGCTCGTTTAAATCGTTGTAAATTTAAACCAAAAAAGTCCAGATCCTGTCTTGAGTTAACAATACGACAAAGGCGGGTCATTGGAGAATTTAGGCCATAGTTTGTTCTATGCTGATCGATGAACAGTACTTCATTGTTTCTCAATCTACGAGTCGGAATATTGAATTTTACTTGTCCCAGTAATGATGGAACATCGATTATATCATTTAGTATGCCGAACATATATCTGGAGTCAATATTAGTTCTACGTTTTTGTAGACTAGAAATATTTAACATTGACTCTATTTCAGCATAAGAATAATTATCTCTCTCTAGCCCAAGCATCCACGCTTTTTTTTGAAGCAAGCGATGTTGGACTGATTCAATGTGATTTATGCGATTGACATGGAATGGAGACCAGACCACTGAGGCATATTCAAGAAGAGGGCGAACAGTTGAGCAATAAAGAGTTTTGATTGTACGGACATTAGTAAAATCAGAGGATATTATGTTAATGAAGCCAAGTAATTTCAGTGATTTATTTACTGTATTATCTATATGCTCGTTGTATGTCAGTTTATAGTCCAAAACAACTCCTAAATCTCTGATGGACTTGACTACATCAATTTTGGAGTTTTCTAATAGGTACTCGAAGGAAATTGGTTGTTTTGTTCTATGAAATGACATTATTTTGCATTTTTTAATATTTAGTTCTAATTTATTGACTTTACGCCATCGGTTAAAAGAGTTAATGTCTGATTGAAGAAGAAAGCAGTCTTGTAAAGTTTGAATTATTTTGAGAATTTTATTGTCGTCCGCGAAGAGCCAAAAACGAGAGTAAGAGAATGATTTAGCAACATCATTAATAAACAAATTGAAAAGCAGGGGTGCCAAATGAGCACCCTGAGGTACACCCGATGTAACATCAATACTGGTTGATAAATAGTTATTTATCCGAACATTTATCCGGATTTAAAGACAACACGTTTTATCTTTTATGCTCTCCTGGAAATTTTACTTTTTTAGTTGACTATTTTTTCGGATGAACGATATTTCCTTCTCTAAATATTTTCCGCTTTGTTACATGATTTACATAATAAGTAATGTTTGATTTTTATTTCCAGTTTTAATGAGACCAGAAAAACACGTCCGCTTCCATTCTTCAGACCAGAGATCTGATCTCATCAGGTCCTTTATATGGCCAGCACTAATGGAAGAAGAGACTTGCATCTTCAAAGCTGTTGTTATGACTTAAATAAAAACTTCCAACTCCTCAGACATAATCAAATCCATAATCAATTTATGTAACAAACACAGGGAAGCACTCCTTCCACGTACCCAAAAACCGTTTAAAAGACTTGGGGTCTTCCTGTCTGATCTGAAACCGGCGGGAATATTATTTTTATTTCAAGATTTTTAGCAACATTATATCAATAGTATCGTTGTCCAATTGTTTTCCAGTCGATCCCATTTTACATGGCAATTTGTAAAATTGAACAATTTGAACTTTTTTGCAACCATTATACTATTTTCTTGCTGTTTGAAATAACTGTTATTTTTGTTTTTAAAAATCAAGCTGATTTAGATGTTATTTCTTGATTCATATTGTAAATGTCTTTAATTAACTTTTTTATTTACTAGAAGTATTTATATTTAGTAAGACAATGAGCAATATTAAGTTTACATGTAGGTTTATGATTTGTCGTTTAATACATTTGTGAATTAAGTATGTCATTTATAAAAGTGCTATTAATGTAAGAAATTTAATATTAAGTGCTATTAATATAAGTGTAAAATATGTAAAAATTGTAAGTTATATGGGTGTAATAATATTTTATGTACAATGTATGCGAAATTCATGGTGTGAGGAATTAAAATTACTAATATGTTTTTATTTGAATTTATAAAAATTAAATTTATAAAAACTTTTATGCATTCGCCACTTCACAGATGATATTTTTTGGGGCGAAAGTGTTTTAAGACAAACCAAACAATCCTTCTTATGTTTATCATCATTTCGTTTTCCACACCCATTAGTGCATAGGGCACTGTATCGATTCACTAAATGCAATGTATTTCGATCATCTGTTACGCGAAGGTAATGTGACCGGTTTCTCGGTTTTTTTTGGTTTTTTTTTTTGTCATTTTTTTTTTGTGTGTTATTTTTTATTATTTGATAATGTAATATTTTTAGAGTTATTTTGTTTATTCTGATTATGCTTTTAATTTTATTATTGTTATCTACGGTGAAAAATGTTAAAGTCAACTGAATATAACCTAAAGATAAATATATTCGATAAAACCTTGCATATGACAAAAACAAGGTACAAATAATTTTCAACTAAAAAAAAAATCGGTCTCACGCTTCAGGTGCCAATCCAGAGGCCGTAAAATACTGTAGGGCAAAACCACTATACAAACAAATATTTCATGTCTAGCCTCTAAGGAATCGAACCCAGGACCTCATACATGATAGGCGAACGCGTTAACCGCTACAGTACGAGGCAGGTTATTACATGAATGTTGTGTATGAAATAAGATCAGAACCCTGGACAAGTGTTTTCAACTCGATGGTTGCTCTCAGATAAAAGTCCTGAATAAAGAAATCGAGTGGATCTTCATCTAACTCATCCGATTCTTATTCTTATTCTTAGAGGTGGGGCTCAGTGCTATGCATGCTCCTGACGTCACTGCGACCTGTAAAGATCTATTCTGACGGATCCATGTGAATAGTTCTCGCCCTCCAAGCCAAGGTCTATAAAGAGCCTGGCTACTGCGTGAAAGGCGAGAGTTTAAATTTTACTAAATCTCCCTCTCAGCTCAGATTCATAAAGTATAGGGCTATTAAGCAGGGGGCGAGCTCTTTAACATCCTCAGGTTTAACCGGTGGTCCCCCGAGGATGAGGCTCCTTTTATGATGTAAAGCATCACAATCACATAAAACACGTATAGGTGTTTCCTCATCTGCACTGCAGAACCTTCATCTAGAAGTTTCGTAAAGGTTCATTCTAGCAAGGTGTTCAATCTGCAGTGCCCTGGGCGGGCTCTAGTGATAACCCTCACTTGATGAGGCTGAGCTTTATCAGGTCAAAAGCAAAACTTTGAAAGTACCCTTAAATCAGTTTCTCGTTCGCCTACCACACTTGAAATCCTGGGTTTCTGATAGCGTGGACGTGAAATATTGACTAAAAAGGTTTTTCGAACTGCAATGTATCATTGTTCTTGGACTGATAAGACTGATCACTTTACCTTTGTGTAACACACTGCATTTGGTTTACCAGTGCAGTGCCCTATGCATTTTTGAGTGCGGAAAGGATGATAATGACGATCATGGAAAATCATGGAGTTTGTATTTCGAACAATAAGGAAATATCACTTCTTTTTACATTTTTGAAGTAAAAAAAGTGTATGAAATACCGTCCAGTAAAAAAAAATGCTATGTATTAGTAGCATAAAAAATACTTTTAAATTTGTAATTTCAAATTCCCGCAAAAACGGCCATTCCATTGGCCACGCCCCTAATACGTCACAATTCATGTTTATTTGTTCCTGGCCATTGAAATGCGTTCAGAACAATATCACGAATCTTGAAGTCACAACATCCAAGGCCAAACACGTCGCATTTTTCTAGCAACGATTTTTTATTAAATTTCTTTTTTACATTTATGTATGAAATCATTTCTCCACAATATTCATATTGATTTTGAAAATACAATTAATTATTTTTAATCCATTTTATGTATTTTTATCGATATTCGTACAATGTGATATTTCCCTATTCTACGAAATTTAAATAAATACGTAAACATGTATTGATTTTATAAAAATACAATTTAAGGATTATGATAGATTTGCTTCTTCAAACGCGATTCATAAAATCATTTTTATTTTATATAAAAAAGCATTTGATATTTCTGTTGCATAACTAAAATAAGAATATATGTATTTTCTTATTTTTAGCGTTGTGTAAATAGGTGACACGGTCACTGTCATTAATATGTATCTTTTTTGGGCAATCCGTGAGTATGTAATATAAAAAGAATTGACGAACATAAAAGAGCGTGTAAAAGGTGCCCAAGAGGCACCATGTAAAATCTGCAACAGCAGAACACTACTTTACAGACACAGGACATATTTCGCCTTCGAAATAAAATTTTTGCATGAACCTAGAAATTACAGTGCCTAAATAATAAAAGAGGCAATTGAAATACACAGACACCCAAATAACATAAACAATGCAATGAAATAAAACTCAACATGGTTCCCGGCACTACATACTACAAAAAAGACACGGAATGTGCCTACTGCCGACTGCGACACGGCACAAATTACTAATACATAAACCGTAGAATTATAATATACTGAAAGGCGCGTAGGAACCAAGTTTGTATATATCGTACTGTGTCAAAAAGTCTGCCCTCTACCCGACATCCCGCCCGCACATGCGTGAAGTGGCCAGAAGTTACCAGACCGTGAACAATGTACACAAATTTAAGATAATTTTGTGTCATGTTACGTTATAATATTTTAACACAAAAAATATTTTAGTGACTGGACAATAAAAAAAATAGGTACAATTATTAGACATCAGCGCCCTTGAGGTGATTTTCACAAAAATGGCGCTCTATAAATTATCCAACCACATATATACATATAAACGTAAAAAAAAACATTTCACAATACAGTCTATCAACACTATTTTGATTTTGTCCAAATTTTTGTAAAATATTGTTGATAAATCCACCTGGTACATGGTACATTCTTCATAGAAGTATAGAAATTAAAAAAAAATAACATTTTAGGCGTTGCCTAGTATGCAGGTGAAATAATTCAATTACACGAATCTCACCCGCATAAATAAATGTTTTTCGCTCTTTAACTTCACAAACATTGACAGATAAAAGAATTGAAAGGATATAGATGTTCAAATACGGGCAGAATGGTGAATGTTATACAGTGTGTAAAGTGGCCACTTAAACCAGCCAATGACAGGTCATAAACCCTGTAGGTGCCTAGACTTCTATATTATCTTCTCTAAAATGTTATTTATCTCTGTTGTAATATGTTAAGACAGGTTAATATTATACTAAGGCGTATTAATAGAAAGCCGGGTAAAAAATTCGACTTCCCCGGCAATACTAGCAAAATGTCCACCCAATTTTATTTAACAATCTGACAGATGGTAAAATAATCGAATTCTTAAGTAATATTATTTGTGAATTCGCTTCTGTAAGAAGCGATCACATGAAATGTGATCTTACAGTATTTTCTTTTATTCTCAGCAGTATTTTGACACTTTCAAACGACACAACCCGGCATAATTGAATTTAAATCGGCAGCGTACTAAGCGACGCCTAAAGTGTACCTAATAGCCAAATCGTAAAACTACTCATTTACGAGTGGTTTAGTCGGCTTCAGTGAGATGCGCGTACGCGGTTTCTGGACTATTATAAGTCTATGACATACACACATACTTTTTCTACAAAACACACAGTTTACCCTGAAGTTGGCTCCTGCAATGGTAGCCGAAATGTCGAAACGAATCGAATTTACAAGGGATCACCCAAAAAAGATTCTGAGCATTGTATGATTTATTATTTATTTAATATATGCAGTACAAAATAAGTATTACTTATAATTTTTAAATACTACGCTTTAATATTTTTATAAACATTTTTAAATAAAGCCAAGTTACACGATTTGTTTCATTTTATTTATCCCTCTGGTTTGGACAAGTGGAACGAGTTTTGAGGTAAATACGAGTACATCGATAGCTATCTTGGGCACCAAATTCAAATTAAAAGTTAAAAGTCAAGCAGGAGATAAATTTAAAATGTCTTTAACTGATCTGATAAAAATATGGTATTTACAATGTAGTATATCGATGTCACTAAAACTGTCATTATAGGTAATCTGTATTCTTCGTAGAGTGCTATTTTTTAAATAATTAGTCATTGAGTTAGGAATGTCGAAGAGTACAGATTGACGAGTTCTACGGACAGGGACTCGATATGAAATGCCTCTAACAATTTCTGGGCTATCAATTACGCTATTAACAATTTTGTATAGAAAGCTCATATCCAACATGGTACGCCGAGTTGCGAGATTTTGAACCTTGTGAAAATTAGCTGACTCAGTCCTACTTGAGAATGAAACATTATTTCTGAAATCTAATTGTCTAAGAAAATAATTTTGAATATGCTATAAAAAAGAAAAAATACATGAAAGAGACTTATGTCAAAGTAGTGGGAGAATCCTGCCTGAATCCTGCCTGAATCAAGCTTTCCGAGATAGACAGCTGCCCATGCGACGATGAAACTCCTCAAGATGTCTCCTTTATCTGTTTATGCATTGCCCTCTTTTCAGCTTTCAAAGACAACAGCTGGAGGTGCGATGCAGAAGCTTGGGTGAAGATCTATGCGACATCCCATCGGTGATAGGTATTAAAGAACTCACACGAGAGGTAGTATCATACATGGTCAATATAGTGCAGGCAATTGGTAAAATAAACCAAAGTAGGGAACAAAATGCCGAACACTCCTCTAGTGGAACGGAAGGCCTGTTGACTACTGCCAACAGGCCGGCTTCTCCTAAAAAGTTTTAAGTGGTTTCCTCTCCACATGAGCAAATGCTGAGAAGTTCCTGATTGGCCCACGTTAGTATATCGCTCCTGATCTCAACAGTTAAGATAAATTTGAAGAAATTCAATAGCAGAAAAATCCACTTTTGATATAGAAACCTTGTATATTATAAGCAAGGTAAATAATAAAGCAACTCCCATATAAAAAAAAATATATAAAAAAATTAAAAATCAAAAAATCAAAAAAGTCCTTGCCTAAAAAGATTAGTTAACTTATATCTGATATTATAATATTAAGAAAATTTAGAACTAATTCTTTAGAAGTCAAATTTTGGCAAGCATTGGTTCCATCCAATCTATGGACGGACCGCGCACGGTAAGTAACTCAAAATGTTGTCGGAATTATTTACCAAATTATTGCAACGTTATTAATTGACCACGGCAATTGAGTAAGTACCTACTCTGTACTTGGTACACACCCACACTTTGTTAAACTCTAATAATTATTATCCTCACGTGAAGCTCTCTCAAACTTTACAGAATTGAGCGTGGGCGTGGGTAAACTTATGCATAACCGTTTGTGTTTTTTGAAAGAACCAAATTTATGTTTATGCGTTAAAATATCAACAAACTGCTGTACTCGTATATGTACAACTTTAGAACGTAGCTTTCTGGAGAACGGTGCGGTGGTGTGGAGGCCTGAAGAAGCCACTTACTCACTAATGGTTGAGAGACTACAGAAGAAGTTTCTTCGTAACCTGTACATGAGGGAGTATGGTGGACACCTATTTTAATACCCATCATTGTTTCTTGGTATATGTAAGCTTGGTATCGCAAGTTTGCGGGCCACGAGGACCATTGTCTTACTAATAATAACCTTTAGAGCGCATAAAATTATTTGCACCGAACAACTATTTAAGAGCTTGGCAACACAGTGAGATTATCAGTTAAGAGTATAAAGGAATAATCTTAACTATAGACTATTCCTCTCTAACTATGTATCGTAATGTGTATTGTTGATTTAGCTGTCTTTGTTTCTATTGTTTTTATAAACTAGAGTCTTATACGTCTGTACCTTTAAAATGAGTTCATGCACTTTTTTTAACATTAAAAAAATACTTATAGGTACATTGCAATGTATCGATGAGTGGATCGAGCCAAATAAATAAAATGTGTGTACTGTTTATGAAATTTGTTCTATTGGTCTATATAAATTGGTTATGTTTTTTTATGATTATTTTAGTATTTTACTGTTTATTATGTTAATGATAATTTAGGTTAATTGGATTAATTACGTTTTTTTTACTGTTATTATTGTGTTAACTTTGTTAAATAGCTAATCTTAGGCATGTTTCACATTTGTGAAATGTTTCCCTCGGCACGGGACACCCTAGTGAAGGAACATTATTCTGTATAAAAAAGAATACAAACAATGTAAAAGTTTAAATAAATAACAATCGGTAGGCACTTACACAGGAGAATGCAGAAAGCCGGCTTTGGGCTAACACAAATCCTCACGAGTCATGCTGGGTTCAAGAGCTACCTGCATCGCTTCAAGATTTTCGGGTTCGACAGCTGCCCATGTGACGATGAAACACCTAAAGATGTCCCTCATCTGTTGATGCATTGTCCTTTTTTCAGCTTTCAGAAACAACAGCCAGAGGCGCGATGCAGAAGTCTGGGCAAAGACCTATACGACGTAGGATTTGTAATACTTCATAAAGAACTTATACAAGAGATGGTATCTTACATGGTCAAGTTAGTGCACGACATTGGTAAAATAAACCAAAGTAGGACACAAAATGCCGAACAGTCTTCTAGCGGAACGGAAGGCCTGTTGACGACTGTCACCAGGCCAGCTTCTTCTGAAGAGTTTTAAGTAGTTTCCTGTTCACAAAAGCAAATGCTGAGAATTTCCTGCTTGGTCCACTATAGATTATTCCTCCTGATCTTGAAATTTTGTTCATTGTTCTTAGGATCCTTAGCAGAGATGCAAAGAATCCCACGTTGGTTCTAAAATTTCCTACAGCAAAGACAGCATTGGTACGCAAATTACAGTGAATACATTAGGGTTCATCTGAGCGGGGATATCATGGACACCTATATAGTTATATAATACTTTGTGCAAAAAATATTATACCTTTAATATTACAGCCAATATGAAAATACGGTTGATTAAAAAAAAAACTACCTATGTATATGGGATAAAATATGGTTTTGCTTAATTTAGAATAAATTACAAAAAATGTACAGATTTTAAAAAATCATTTTGTAAGCTTTATTATGGTGAGTAATCCTTGTTAGTCAACCTAATTGGTGAGACGTATCTCTACAATCACTTCATACCTCGTTTTTATTGTACAGTCAAACCACAATCAAACCGAATTTTGTATTTATCACTACCAAAAAAGCGTTCCTGTCATTGGTGGCGTCCGTCTACTCCTAACTGAAGGAATGTCTCAATTTTATATTATAAAAATGTATTTTTTTCATCTGCTTGATCGGGCATAAAGCCCACAAGTTCCCAATACAGATGACAAAGTATTTATAGATAACACTATCCGATATTTATAGATAACACTACACAGCAATATAGTAAAGTTGGCAACAAACTAACCCCTGATGACCGTTAAATAATAAAAAATTACCCATAATTACCGTTAACAATTTATTTTTTAATGCCTGTCTAGCGGGGGCGGACCGTGTATAGAAGCGATTATGCGCAGCTTTCTATTATATTTGACTAACCATAATAATGTTTTATGGAAACTTTATTTATAGAAAAACAAATAAATAATTAACATTTATTTTTAATCATTTCCTCCGTTTGTACTTTTATCCTAATATAAATATATATTTTAATAAAGCGCGCCCAGCGCCTGCGGTGAGCCAAGAAACTATTATTGGAATGAGCCGATTATTCCAGCTTATTTTTTCAAACGCATAAGTATACTATATTTTGAATGTATTAACCACAGTGCGGGTTTTTTCTCCTAGATTAAACTTTCAGATTACACAAATTATTTGAAGATTCTTGATTTGGAAAACAGTATTTCAAACATTGTTTCTTAAGGGAAATTTTTCTTTGAGATGGTACTTTTGACATAAGACCATAATTACTTTCATGCGTCAGTGGGAACCAATATTTGATTTAAATATTGGCAAAAAAAATGGTTGGTGATATTCTATTATTCTACTTTGCTCTTTTTTTAGTAAAGTTGAATAATTTAGTTTTATAAAGTTATATTTGTTTGTTCACAATTTATCATGCAATTTATTGCATTTAGCCGGCGGCGGCGGTCGGCAAGCCAAATGTCAAGAAAAGTAGTCGCCATAGTAATTACAATTACAAAAAAGTGAAAATTAAATTACAAACAATTGTTTGTAATTTAATTTTCACTTTTTTGTATTAGGTACTCCTTACTATTTTGCAAATGCGGTATATTTTATAATTTTTTATAGTAAATGACGATTTTTCGCCAGTGAACTGTATTTATTTACGAGGAAAACAAAAAACAAACCGACACGAGCGTTGACTTAGAGATTACACACGCGTTGACTTATAACCGCGATAACAAAAACAAAACATAACAAACATAACATTTTTTTAAGCAAGTCGACTACCGGTGAAACATTAACTTATCTGACTATGCTGAAAGAATGCAGTACCATGGAATAAACTCTCTGAAAAATCGAAGAATAATGTTAGACCAGTTATTTTTATTCAAATTATTTAATAATAAAATTGATTCTCCTAACCTACTTGAAAGATTTTCATTCCGTTTGCCATCTAGACGGACAAGACAAAATCTTCTGTTTTACACAGAAAACGCGCCAACAAACTATTTTAAACAATCTACAATACCTAGAATATGCGACCAATATAACAATATATGTACCGAGGCTGATATTTTTTGTGACAATGTATGTAAATTTAGGTCAAAAATTATAGGAATTTTGAGAGGCAGATATTTAACTTTATTATTATATATATTTTGTCGGCCTCGTGGTGCAGTGGTCAGCGCATTTGCCTACTATGAAAAAGGTCTCGGGTTCGATTCCCGACATGGTTGACATGAAATATTTATTTGAAATGGTGTTTTTACACCAGAATATTTCATAGTCCCTGGACTGGTACCTGAAGCGTAAAACTGCAATTGGTGTACCAATGCAGTGCCCTATGCACCATTAAGCGCGGAAAGGGAATGATGATGATTATTTACATATTTTTTCCTAGTGTGTAAAGTGGCCACTTAATCCAGCCATCGACAGGTCATAAGCCCTGTAGATGGATAGACTTCTTAGACTTCTAGAAATTTTCTTCATCTCTGTTGTAATATGTTAAAATAAACAGCTCCCCAGGGAGTTGAATCCAGTCCTTGTCTACAAAAATTTTGACAAACTCTAAATATTGTTGATCAATCTTTTAACTCTTAAATCCCGCTCACTCAAAAAAAAATACGCGTGGCGATGGTGGGTCAGTTTTAAAAGTCGCCTTTTTCGATTTTTTCAAATTTGATAAAAATCTTTTATTTGTAAATAACCCGCATAAAAATTACATTCCACGTAATCGAGAATTTTTAATACTGCTGGGTCTAATCGGACCCATCTCCGGTCATTTTTGTAATCGAAACCTTTTTAATAATGTTCAGTAGAGCATACTTCGCAAGGCGTTCAGATGAACTACATTCGTTGTACTAATTAGAGTTAACTCAGTATAACATTAGGTCATCTGCCACTCCAGTGTGTTCTCGCTACTTTTTTGCAGCAAATGACAATAATATTCATTGTTTCGAGTTTTACGTGTACATATTGTTATGTTAAAGATTCCAAAAAGAAAATGGAATCCCCGAAAACTAAAATGGCATTCATGAACATTGTGAAGGATTGGACAACGACTGACGTGCAGAATTTTCTGGTGTCGAATAATTTGAGTGAATACTTGTGTTTTGCTAATCAAAAGGAATTAGATGGAGTGAAACTTTTGGTATGGTATTATTTTTTCTTTTCTTCTTCGTATCGTTCATCTCCTCGATGGAGTATCATCGTAGCAATTCTCACTTTGTTGGCAGCTGCCCTGAACAATGACTGAGTGCTGCAATGGAACTAGTCACGAAAGTTCTTTAGCCAAGAGATGCGCCTTCTACCTGCACTGCGTCTTCCTTCAATCCTTCCCTGTAGAATTACTGATAAAATGTTATATTTTTCGCCTCTCATCACATACCCAAAGTACTCAAGTACTTCAGTACCTCTTTATCTTTTTCCATCCGTCGGAGAACGTCATTGTTTCGGACTCTGTTCACCCAGGAGATTTTTAATGTCCTCCTGTAGCACCACATTTCAATGGTTTCGATCTTTTTTAAGTGCTTTGGGTGGGTGTCCACGTTTTGACGCCTTAAAATAGAACTGAGAAAACCTAATACCGTACAATGCGCATTCGGAGATCCAAATTAAAGCCTCTACTTTAAATTTAAAATCAACCTGAAAAAGCACATGATGACTGAACTAACTAGACTAGACGAGACATAAAATGACTAGACAATATTAAATTTCTAATGTAACCCTAACGGGTTTTTTAAAATTGTAAATAAATAAAAATAAAATTATTTAAAAATGTACATAGATTATATACATTGAAAAACATATATATTCAAAACAATTCAAAATATTATTAATGTAAAGGAATTTTTAAAGATTTATTTTGCATTGTGCCAATCAATTTTGGAGTACGGTATAATCGGATGGGGTGGTGCGAGTGACACAGTTTTAAATAGTGTATTTGTTGTACAAAAATCCATGATTAAAATAATACTCACGAGTCCCGATACAGACATCTACTGAAGAAATATTCCACAAATCACAACTTATAACACCAAAGCAATTATACGCTAAAACAATACTCTCCTACAGATTCAAAAATACTCTTACTCAAAGGAAAGACATAATCATAGCTTATGATATTTAAATGCATCATATTTAGTGTTTCCCAGTAATCCGGCAGTGCTCTGGTCTGATATCTGCCGGATAACCGAGAGACCACTGTAAATGGAAAAAAGTGACATTAAATAAAACGGTTCGTTTTATTGTTAAAGAAAACAGAAGAATATTTTTTAATCATGACGATGAACAGTAACAATTAAAAAATCAACAGTGCTTGGTCCTCCTCAGAACTCGAGACAGCATATATATATATATATATACGAGTATACCCTAAGACGAACGAATATAAAATAATATGTTTTGTATAACTTAAGAATAATAAGCAATAAAATATAACAATATAAAACCTTACATTAAAAAAAGTTCTTTAAAAGGTGAGAACTTTGAAATTGAAATATTTTTATTGCTCAAATCGCTGTTTTAAAATATAAGCTTCTAACTTACAACAATACATAACATTTACACTGTGTTGTTTTATTCCCGCTTGCTAATATTTGGTGTTTTAAAATATTATTTCAGTTGCTATCAGAAGTCTTTGTAGCAATGTGGAGACCAAAAATAGATGCAAAAAAACTTATAAATGCTATCAATGACTTAAAATCTGACCCAGAAAAGTATATCAAAAAATTAAACTCTCTAGAAATTCATCACCCATTTGTCAGTCACCCATCTGAATCAGCTGTCAATGTACGAAGAAACCCAACAAAGGTTAAACCAAAAGTACCAGTTAGAAGAGATTCACTGATCAAAACAAATAGATCATCAGAAAACTTGACTGATAAAATAGAAACTAATAATGATAATGATAAAAGCGTCGATATTAAAATTAAAAAAGAAATTAAAACTGCTAATGACATCGATTTACGCAATATGATTCCACCAAAAAGCTTTCTCTATAGCAATAAAGTTCAACGTGCCTTAACAAGAATACATCCTTATACAGAAATGGAAAGTGGAATTATGAAACAAGTGCGATGTCAAGATGATTTGATTTTAAGAAAAATAAAAAATCACACTTTTAATATGAATAATTTTCTTGGGTCAAAAGATCATGATTCAAATACCATTTTGACAGACAGAGGATATTATGAAGTATCATCACAGAATACCGAGTTGAAAGTTAGAAGATTTTCAGACGGAGATCTTAAACCGGAAGAAAATGCGTATGAAGAACTCATGTTCAAAACACAAGCCCTCGATTCCAACAAAGTAACAGAAGAAAAAAAGAAAATTGGTATTTTTAGAAGAGTTTTGCGCAAACAAACCTTTAAAAAAGATAAAACTTGTTTGAAAAATGAAGACCTCAAACAACCTCCAAATCAACTTAATACGTCTCAAAAAATTTGCAGAATCAATGATAAAGTTATTAAGAAATTAAGCTCACACACGTCGAATAATTATATCTTAAATAGTACTTCAAATGTCTCTGAAACATCTGACAATAGTATTAGATCTGTAAAATATAAAAAATACAATGATGCATGTGGTGGCGACAAAATTGAAAAAATAGATGCTATTAGTGAAATTAAATGTATTGAAACGAAGGAAGACTTTTATATACCAAAATCAACTAATGAAAATGGTTTAGATGATAAAGAAGAAAAATCGGCTGTATTTTATGAAGAACCTGATGACACCTCTCCTGAAAATATTTTGACCAAAGAAAATAAACCTAATATTTGTGTGTTGGTTCGTGAAAACTCAGAGGGTGTTTCAAAGAAGCTAAGTGTATCAAATGAAAATGAAGAATATAGTAAATACGTTGTTCTGCTTTACGAAAATCCAGAAAACATATCTAAGAAAAAAGAACAGAAATTACCAGATGAAGTGGAATTCTTAGTATTTTACGAAGTTCCAGAAGACATCAACAAAGATACAGAAGACGAAAAAGTTATCATGGAAATCGAAGAAAAATACGAAGTTTTGTATGAAGATCCAGAGGATATTAAGAAAAAAACAACCAATAAAAAAGCATTAGACAAAATTGAATCAAAGTACAACATGCTTTACGATGTTGAAAGGAATGTTGATGTTATAAAATCTGACGAAACAATTCACGCGATAAATGAAGAAATTTGCGAAGCAATCTATGAAAATCCTGAAGGAAAAGATGTATTCAATGACCATCTTTACGAAGCGGCTGAACCGTTGATTAACTGCTATGACGAAGAGTTTGCAGATGTCGGGGAAAACGAATGTGCTCTGGAAGTTGAAGATTACCTAGAACCAAGGCAGTACTTTGACAAAAGTCCAGAAGCAGTAATGGACAGTTTGGCTGAAGAGATGATGAGACTTTTTGATGCAAGCATGCAAAGCAGAGAACATTCCAGGGGTAAGATTTTAAAATATGAGTTTTATTTTGCTAGCTTGATTGTTTTTTTCCTTCCATGACGACATGCACAATCCAACGCGCATGTATTGCGTAACATGGCTACGAGCCTGAATACTTTTAACATTATTTTTACTCTAACAATATGTACGAGTAAATAACAATAACAGGATATTACCCTTAAAAATGTTTTTTAAATGTCTGAAAGCATAAAGGCATTGCGTTTTCTTTCTTACGTTTCATCTATCTACACCACCCAATGAAGTGCACTACAGCGTACTTAAAAGGCACAAACAAGATTATTTAGTTCAGGTCTTTAAATGTCTGGCACTAGCTTTAAAAAAACGCCATCAGGAAAGAGATGGAGCCATTTTTTTGAAATGTTATTTCATGCATAAAAATAACGCTCTTATCCACAAATTTATTTACAGAAAATATGTCAAAACATGGATTATTTGTATTTTTAGCCAAATGTACATCCGAGAAAATGTTTGTAAGTCGACTGACACTGACTGTCGCATTAATCGATTCTTATTACCAGGACCACATAAAGCTACATTAGAGCCAGTGAATTAGAATTCGAAACGAAAATTGGCGGGAATTGTGGTTTCTTTGTTATATGTTGTTATTACGCAATTTTTTTGGTCTAAAATAAAGTTTTCTTTAAATTCTTTTTATTTTCACAAAATCCACGCATTTTCTTTTATACCCTCTCGGCTGGCAAGCAGCGCCACTAAAATAATATTACGCAAGTAACAATCGGTTTTAGTTACCAGGAGCACAGAACTGAGAAGCGCAAACATTCATGTCTCATTTATTTTAGTTTTTGAGCTTACACTGGATGGCGCTGTTTGTAATTTCAAATTAACATTGCCGCGGCAAAGCGCGCATTTTAAATAATAATATTATGCTATCTGCACCAACAACAATACTTTTGTTATTTCTATTTGAAATTAAAGTGAAATGAACGCTAAACGGGTAAGTAATATTTTGATATTAGATTTAATTCATTAAAATTTCGAATTACCTTCATAAAATTATTGAAATGAGAGGAAAACTACGAATTGTTACGCCATTTTCTTATCGACAGCGCCAATTGCGACAACACATGGTTTGAAGGCTTGCAACTACCAGGAGCGTAGAAAATCAAAGAGAAATCTGACGTATGCACAAAACAAACTTTAGTTTCAAATTTTATCAATGGGCGTCGCTATTGATCACACGATTTCCCGCGCGAATGTTGTTTTTGCCGGTAATTAGATACCTACATATAAAATTAGAGATATTGAATCCATATAATAATATTATAAATGCGAAAGTGCGTTTGTTTGTTTCCTTCACGTGTCAACGGAGCGACCGATTGACATTTTTTTTGCATAGGGATAGCCGGAGCGAATCATCCCGAATTAAAAAAAGTACAATGAAAAAATATATAATATCTGTGTCTTGAGCCTAAAAGGTCCAATGTCGGATTTCATTTTTTTCTTACCAACATTTTGTAGAGGGTTTATGTCAATTAAAAAATATACATATCTAACAAATTTATATACACACACATATTTGGTAATGTTTGTTTGTTGACAATAGTTTTAAACACCTCAAACAGTTTATTATATCGTCACAAAATAGCTGTAAAAGTACTCACCTATAATGTTGTGATTTACACGATTGGCCTTTTTAGACCCAAGCCACAGATAAATTAACAATGAGGACAACGAGCAACAGTATTTGAAAATAATTAGGCGGTAAAGTGGGCTGTCAAAAGGAACATATTTAAAATTATTTTTTTGAATTTGTGACTTGCTTTAAATATGGTTAGTTTGGTTTGCTTTTCGTTTTGGTTTTATGAAAATATTATAGACTCAACATATTTTTGATAAAACCAGCTGGTCCAAGAAGATATTTGGAAATTTCAATTATTTTTTTAGGCCTTGCCTAGTATGTAGGTGAAATAATTTTGCATGTGATATTCTGTGCATGTGAAATTGAAGGTAATATGATCAGTCTCACGCTTCTGGTACCAGTCCAGGGAATGAAATATTTTTAGTGTAAAAACACCCTTTTCAATAAATCTATCATATTACCCGTGTCGGGAATCGAACCCGAGACCTTTTGCATGGTAGGCAAACGCACTGACCACTACGCCACGAGGCTGTAACTATATTAATCCACAAAAAAAATCTCGAATTATTTATTGCTTTTAAAGGTTGTGAATTTAACCAAATAAATATTTCCTTTTCTTGTTTTTTTTATTTTGTCCATATTTGGTTTTGAAATAGGGAAATATCACATACTACAAATACCGATAAAAGTATAGGTAAATGGTTTTAGACAAATTAATCGTATTTTCCAAATCAATATGGATATTGTGGAAAAATGTTTTTATGTGTAATTTTTAAAAAGAAATTACGAAAAATATGTTACTAGAAAAATGCGACATGTTTGGCATTGATAGTTGTGACGTCAAGATTCGTGATGACGTTCTGAAAAAATATGAACGGTCAGGAACAATGTTGAAAATAAACATAAATCGTGACGTATTAGGGGCGTGGCCAATGCAATGACCGTTTTTGCGGGAATTCAAAATAAAAAATTTAAACATATTTTTTATGCAACTAATGAATAGGGTCCAGTGAATGAACACCCCCCAAAATAAGAAAATGGTTTTTTTTTCTGATTGATAACAATATTTTGTTAGTTATTGGTAATTTTATGTATCTGCCATGAACCAGTTACAGCATGGCCGTGTTGTGAAAATCACATGTTGTGGTATGTTCGAAAAAAATAGATTTCAGATAAGAACAATGTGTTTTTGTCAATATTAGAATATTACAACAGAGATGAAGAACTTTTTAGAGAAGGCAATATAGAAGTCCAGGCATCCACAGGGCTTATGACCTGTCATTGGCTGGTTTAAGTGCCCACTTTACACACTGTGTAACATTCACTATTCTGCCCATATTTGAACATTTCTATTCCTTCAATTCTTTCATCTGTTGATGTTATGGCACAATTTTGCAGCTTTTTATTTTCATTGTAGTAGGAACTACAGTATTGTTTTTTATTTATACATTTTTATATGCTTATAATTTTAAAACAATTGTACAAAATTATAATAATATCATATAATTAATTACGAATAATATTCAGGTTTCTAAATTGATTGAATAAAATAATTTAACTGTTCATTGACTGGGTTTTATTGTGTTCATTCACTAAAAATAGTGTTCATTCACTGGCGATCTGGATCATTTCTGATATATTGATTAATTAATAAAAATCTAGACAGAATATCTCAAAATACTTAAAAGGTTTTATTTTTTAATAATTGAGGGTGACATAAATGTATCTTAGAGTATACCAGAGCCATTCCATCATACCGAAAATATTTTTTAAAGTTGAATAAATCCTTTATTGTTCATTCACTGGACGGTTTACCCTGGCAAAAAACTAAATCTTTTGCTCGACAGTACTTCATAGACTTTTTTTACTTAAAAAATATACAGAATGGTAATATTTGCCTATTTCTGGTTGTATATAAATAAATAAAATATTTAAAGTACCATCCGCGGGTGGGTGTGGTGGAGGGGGTAGTGGGTACACCGCATCGGGTACTCCACTCTCTCTGTACTCATTCATACATCTGTTTGTCACTCGTATCTCGTATATCCCCTCGATCTTTTTCTTTATTTTCTCTAGTAGCAGAGGAGTACTTTTTTCTTCATTTTACTAAAGATCATTCCAAGATCTTTGAGGGGCGCGCTAATAATATATGAGACGAAAAAACGAAAATATATCTTTAATTGTTCTGTTTAAAACTTTTCTTACACTGAAAAATATTAAAATATTTGTTTAATTAATAAAACTAAAACATCTAAAAATGAATGTGCATTCCTTTTTTTTAATCAGTCAATATTGAGATTTATAACTGAAATTTTTTTTTTAAATTTTCTCCTATAAAATCGCGTTTTGTGGGTTACAATATTATACGTAGGAGAGTTTAATATCTTGAGCAATACGACCATTTTGACCATTTTGGCAAAAGCGTAAAAAAAATCTAACTTTAATGCTTTTTAAACTTAACTTTTAGTTTTTAAACTGGCCATTAATTGTATTTTAAAAACAAAGAGGAAAAAAACACTTTTTTTATTTGTATTAGTTTATCATGTAAATTTACAAGCTAACTTAAATTGACTTGCTTGTTAATTAACACAACAAAATATTCAAAGAAATATGCGTAACTTAAATTAATCTATAGAATATCTCTATCTAAAATATAGCTTCTCTGAGATTTTCTGGGCCGCGATTTTTTAACGGCTATTCTTTATCGGTAGGTATATCGATATTTATGTACGAAAGTGTGTATATAACCAGTAATTAAACAGGTTTAGGAAAAAAAATCTAAACATGTTATATTTTTCATACAGACACCTTAATTTTACTTTGTAGATAAAATTGAAGATACATTTTAACTTCCCATCGGGGGTGCTATTCTGAACCACGCTCGTAGCACTAGAAAACACTTTTTCTCGTGTATTCTGTATGTAAATACACGAGATAATACGGCCACGTGAGCATTTGGAATACCAGCCCAGAATAAGTATGCTGGCAAATCATTAAACATGTTTTAATATTTATAGTAAAGGTTGTTACGAGTTACAGTCACTCTTCCTTAGGAAGCCTGAAATCAACTTTGCTTCTCGTTCCAAATTGATCTTCATATTTCGGATTGGGTACTTCTCATGTTATGAGAAAAATAAACAAATTTATCGGATCAAAACTAAGTATGTAGAGATTAGAAATTCCATTATTCTTATTATCTAATGCCTTATCAGTGTTGAGGTTCTTGTGATACCAATTACAATGAGGATTTTTGTTTCAAAAATATTTTAAACATCTGAAAAATAATGTTGATGAAATGGAGAACGAATTTATAACATGCAGCGATTGAATAAGGAGGCTATTAACCATTATAGTCTATCTCCATGTTGAACAATATTACTTTGGACATTAACATTTTTCACGTCACGTGAAAGAGTTTTTTGTTACAAGATTCTCTTACTTTTTAACATAATATTCACTGGATATTTATTTATTTTATTTATCTATTTATTTCACATAAAACATTGTATTTTTTATTTTCTATATGAACACCTCACTGGGCATAACCCGTGTCGAGGCATTCTTTTACATTATTTTTATATTATGTTCTAGGGCATAATTAAATATGTAAAATAATAAATACCACTGTATTGATATAAACATAAATAGTAGACATGCAACAATAATACCAAGTTCAAATAGACTACTGTTTTGGTGGGGTGACCATCTCAAGGCAGTTTTCAGGACCCAAATCCAGAAGCCATTTTTTTCACAAATAAACTGAATTTCTGTAAATTTGTATTCAATTTTAAATCAAGAGGTAGAGTGTTGTAAATTTTGGGAGCAAGGTACATGTGACTCCTCTGACCAAACGATGTTGTCATTTTAGGTGGCACAAATAGTTTTCTCTTTTTTATCTTGTTTTATAGATTGTATTATATTTACTGCCACCATTTTTATATATACTATGTATACTTATGTGTTATTTTTATATATACCTAATTTAACTTTATTATTTTGATTATTTCCATATGTATGAATTAAGATATTCTATTTTGTAATGTACGTATATAATATGAATAAATGAATTGAAAATTGAATTAAACAGTAAAGGTGATGAGTGGGATTTGCATGTCACTATAATAAGTCTCGTAGGTACAGAGTCGTTTACATCTGGACAATACAATGTGCATGACAATATTGTCTTGTCCCAGCTCCGTAAACAGCCTCGACCGCGCGGGACAGAACGCTGGGACAATACGAAAATTCGGCCGCAGTTCACACATTAGTGCTGCAAAAATAAATGCATGACGGCGTTTAATACGAGCGAGTTCAAGAAAAATACTATTTATTTTAAATAACACAAATGATTTTTTACTAGCTCTTATTTCGGCAGAAAAAATGTGCAGGAGCGGCACGTTCACGCCTAGCGAATTGCTATTGTCACTAGCTCCTGTCCGTGCGTGTCCTGTCACACAAAGGGGTAATCGCTGTCCCGCGAAAATATCCTGCCCGTCTATCTCGGTGGCAATGTCCTGAACAATTTTTGTCCTTCAAATTGCTGTTTTCACTTAGACAATGTTAACATATTACAACAGAGACGTAAAACATTTTAAAGAAGACAATATAGAAGTCTAGGCATCTACAGGGCTTATGACCTGTCATTGGCTGGTTTGAGTGGCCACTTTACACACTGTGTAACATTCACCATTCTGCCTATATTTGAACATCTGTATTACTTCAATTCTTTCATCAGTTGATGTTTGTAAGGTTAAAGAGCTGAAACCTTTATTTATGCGAATGAGATTCATCTAATCGAATTATTTCACCTACATACTGGGCAACGCTTGAAATTTTTATTTTTCCAATTTCTATACTTCTTCGTGGACCAGGTGGATTAATCAACAATAACAACATGTTCTCCCCGGGGAGTTGAATCCAGTCCTTGTCTACAAAAATTTGGACCAACTCAAAATATTGTTGACTAAGACAATGATCGAGTCCTGGGACAAAACAATATTGTACTATCCACATGTAAACAGTAGACATCGGAAAGTTGGTAAGTGATTATAAGTATACAAATATTTTTGCTAATTTTATTAATTGCATCGACTAACGCTTCGAAGAGCCCTCACAAGATGATATAAAAACTTTGTCATAACTTTATTTGAAATTAACTCAGTTAGTTAATAAACGTCGGTAATATAACTGAATTAAACAAAGTTCGAATAAATAACGTGAATTTTAATAAGCGAATATATTTTTTAAATTATTTTTTAACAGTGATGAAAATTCAAACGTTTTGTAGTTACTGTGTTTAAGAAAAGTTGTTTTATAAATTAAAGACCTCGTTCTGAAAACATGAAATGCTCAAAATTTTCCAAAACGATATAATTGGGTCGTGTTATTCTTTATCTATGCGTCCATACAATCGTGCATCCAAATAATTCTTAAAAAATCGTAACGATCTCAAATTCTGTTCGATTAAAAATACGGTATTTTTGTGAAAACTGCAATGGTCTACATCAATTTGTTTGAAAAAGCAGCGCAGACTGCTAACTAAGCCATTTTCAATTTTTATATATCGTATTATCAGGCGCTATGATTTTTTAAAGATTTGTGTTTCTGAAATAACTCCGCGTGTGACGTCAGAGGTTCTTCTTCCGCTTGTTCTCGTTCAGTTTTGCCCATTGGTCCATTGGTAACGAGCAAACCGTTAATCTTCCATAACTCCCTTATCATTTATTGATTCATATGATTTTATTTTATTTAACAAATTTACGGACAATGTCCAGTTCAAACAAAGTATATAACGAAAAACAATAATAATACAGTAACAAATAATAGAAGGAATACAAAAAAGAAAAGCAAAGACAAGTTAATACATTTCAATTTTTCATTTTCATTTTTATTTTATTTATTCATATATATGTACATTACAAAATGGAATATCTTTATTTTTACACATAGAAACAATTAAAATAATTAGGTATATATAAAAAAACACATAAGTATACATAATATCTAGAGAATAACATGTTAAAAAGTAAAAGAATCTTGTGACGAAAAACTCCCTCAGAGACGTGAAAAATGTCAATCCAAAGTAATATTGTTCAACATAGAGATAGTCCTTTCAACAGGCATAACCATTGGCAGGTTGGTCCTGTATATTGGAATGTGAAACAGTCTATGCTGACGCTGTCTAAGGTAATTATCCGGAACATAAAAACTAATGCTCCGCATAATTTCAGGGTTGTGTATAATACCGCGCAACAATCGAAGAAGTGCGTAGTTAAATACACATTCCTTTTGGTCTTCAAACTGCTGTAACCGAGCATACCCTGGAGGAACTCAGTGGGATAAAGCCATGGATAATATCCGCACTCCCTCATGTAGAGAAACCGAAGAAATTTCTTCTGAACCCTCTCCACCATAAGAGAGTACTTCAACTCACACGGTCCCCAAATCATCGAGCGAGTCTCGAGTCTACTTCGCACCAACGAGTTATAAAGAATTCTCAGTTCTCGTGTACTACCAAAAACCCTGGCAGTACGCAAGACGAATTCTAACATCTTCAATGAACTACTACAAACTGTTTCCATCTGATCATGAAATGTCAGGGAACTCACAAAAGTGATGCCTAGATCTTTAACCTTCGCAATCCGCATAAGATTCTGGTCATTCATTCTATAGCGGAAGAAAAGCGTCTTGTGGGCCCTGGTGAAAGACATAACTGAGCATTTAGAAATATAGAACAATAATTTATTTCGTCTTCCCCATTTAGATACGTTTTTTATATCCGCCTGGAAAGTACGAAAATCATCCAAAGTTTTAACCATCAAAAATATCTTCAAGTCATCCGCGAATAACATTAGACAGGCATTGTGCACAGAACTCTCCTCTGATTCGCTTGACGCGTAATTATAATTTATTTTTCAATAACATAGACATATTTAACTGCAGTAAACTCACTTTTAAAACCAAAATTAAAAAACTATTATTTGAAAAAAAATATGTTTCGTTATAAAAAAAAATATATATTTTTACATTATCAATTTAAATTGTTTCTATTCACTCATATCAAATACACACTTACCCTGTCCTTAAACCTACCCTCACACCCATATACAATCACACACATATTCACATACCTACCAAAACCACACTCCACTTTTTTACACACGCATCCTCACACAAAAAAAACTCGCACACATGCACTTCTAAGAATTATATCTAACTGAACTGGATTTTTATAATTGTATTTATGTGGAAAACTGATTTGGCTTTATTTTATGTTTTTTTTATAATGTTGTGTATATTTTTTTGTATTGCTGTTGTTTTTCTTAATAAACAAAAATTAAATTAAAATTATGGAATCCGGGTTAATTCTACAAATATACAGTCAATTTATTCGGAAAATTCCTTCTATATCGATATTCCTTGGAGAATAGTCGGGACATCAAATAAACTATTAAGTATCTTAAACATGCAAATTAAGATTAACAAATTACAACAGGGATGGAGAATACCTTAAATAAGGGAATTTGCAAGTCTAGGCATTTACAGGGCTTATGACCTGTCATTAGCTGGTTTAAGTGGCCACCATATTATACATTTTATTTCATATTTAAATATTCAAACAACATTTATACAATTTTCTATACTGAGCACTGAAAGTGTATGTATGGTTTTATTTCATTGAAATACATAAATACAAAGGCAAAACCGTGGAATTCAGTTAACACACTCTGAAAAATTGTTAACTTGTGACATTTGAGGATTTTACGTAAAACGAGGTCTTCAATTATTATGACCAGCGAATACCATAAATTTCATTTATTCCAAACAATTTGCGTTCGATGCTAATTATTGTTAACATACGTTGTTATTGTTATTACAAGAGACTTGAACAGGAAATACACTTAAATTTCGTTTTACACGGTTTCGAAATAATTAAAATGCTAAAAAAATATTTATATAAAAAATACATTACATAACAATTAAATTAACAATGCATTGTCCATAGTTCCATAATATTCATCATCATCATTGCCATTCCGCAAAAAAAAAAGTTTTTTTTTTGTTACATGAAGGTAAGATGATCAGTCTTACGCTTCAGGTACCGATCCAGGGGCTATAAAATATTCTAGCGTAAAAACACCCTTTTAAATAAATATTTTTAATCAACCATGTCGCGAATCGAAACCGAGACCTCTGGCACCATTACGCTGACCATTACACCACGAGGCCGGCAATACTAATGTTATAAATGTGAAAGTGTGTTAGTCTGTTCGTTTGTGTTTCTCATCAAAGCGATAGTTTGAGGACCGGAAATCGATCAGGCTATTCTTTATCCCAAAAAATTTACAATTTCATCCGTAAAATTATTATCTTAAACGACAAAACTAATTTCAGTGCAATAAGAAGCCTCAGTGCCCTGAAGCTCAGTGCTACAGGAAACATGATAGTAGTTTTCTCAGGCGAAGTAAAAATTATTTTTGAAATTGGGTAATTATGTAAAGTGGCCACTTAAACCAGCCAATTACAGGTCATAAGCCCTGTGAATGCCTAGACTTCCATATTTCTTTTTGTAAGGTGTTCTCCATCCCTATTGTAATTTGTTAATCTTAATGACTCCCGAGGGGGTGAAATCCAGTCTTTTGTCTGCAAACATTTGGACAAACTCAAATATTGTAATAAAACCAACTGGTCCAAGAAGAAGTTTAAAAAATGGAAAATTGTTTTCAGGCGTTGCCTAGTATGTGAAATTATTCAGTCAGATGGTTCGCTTCACAACAATAAAGGTTTCAGCTCTTTAACTTCGCTAAAATCAACAAATGGAAGAAATTAAGAAATATGGATGTTCAAACATAGGCAAAATGGTGAATGTTACACAGTGTGTAAAGTGGCCACTTAAACAAGCCAATGACAGGTTATTAGCCCGGTAAATGACTAGACTTCCATATTCCCTTTTCTAAGGTGTTCTGTTAGTTATATTATTTCTTACAAACTGGATTTTGACACTAGATGCCAGCACTTGGGTATGTGCTGTAGCAAATTGTTGATATACATGTCATTTTAAAGCACAATTTATAAGCTATCAAAATCAGTCACAATGTTTGATTTGGTAGTGCGCATCATATTTTTCTCAACCATGGAAAATTTTAATAACTAGCCAAAAAACAGCGTTTGCGGGAAGTTTTGCTGAGTCATTTTTTTGCAAAGAAAACTGCAGCCGAAAGTCATTGTTTGCTCGTGGAATTGTATGGCAAACATGCTCTAGCAAAATCACAGAGTTTCGAGTGGTTTCAACACTTTAAAAGTGGAGATTTTTAAATCGGACAATGAGCGGCCTGGACAACCGAAAAAGTTTGAAGATGAAGAATCGGAAGCGTTACTCGATCAAGATTCGTCTCAAACACAAGAAGAGCTGGCGGAATTATTAAGCGTAACTTAAACAGCCATTTCCAAGCACAAAAAGCATTGGGATTTATCCAAAAGCAAGGAAATTGGGCGCCATACGAGTTGAAGCAGATAGACCTGGAAAGGCGATTTCGCATGTCCGAAATCCTGCTCGAGCGTCATAAGAAGAAGTCGTTTTTGCGTTGAATTGTTAAAAGCGACGAAAAATGGATTCATTACGACAACCAGAAGCGCAACAAATCGTATGTTAAGCTTGGCCAACCAGCCAAAGCGACATTGAAGAAGATTATTCACGCTGACATGATAATGCTCTGTATTTGGTGAGACCGAAAGAGATTGTGTGTATTATGAGCTTCTAAAATTGGGTGAAACCATTACTGGAAAGCCGTACTGACAATAAATGATTCGTTCAAAGAGAGCATTGAAGGAAAAACGGCCAGAATGGGGGACCAGACACGAGACATTGATTTTCCAACATGACAATGCTCGACCACATGTTACTCAACCCGTTAAAAACTATTTGGAAAATAGCGGATGGGAAGTTCTGCCCCACCTGCCATATAGTCCAGAGTGGCCACTTTCTGACTTCTATTTGTTTCGGTCGATGCAGAATTCACTTTCCGGAATACGCTTCATTTCAGTCCAAGGCATCGAAAATTGGCTCGATTCGTTCTTTGACTCAAAAGATGACCGGTTTTTTGGGATGGCATCCACAAATTGCCAGAAAGATGGGGAAATGTTGTAACTTCTGGTGGACAATACTTTGTATAATACAATTGTACAAGATTTTCTTTGATGAACGCTCAAATTTTCTTTAAAAAAACAGGTTTTTAAGTTATAGACCCAATAAGATTTAATTGCGCAACAAAGTTTCTCGAAAATGTATGAAAAATCGCAAACCAAGACCGTCGGTTACACGTTTATTGTTAAACTAAAAACCAAAAGAACGTATACCCCGTGTAAAAAAGGTTCCAGTGTATAAAAATAGTTATTTGAACCATTCAAAATAATCATAAATTTGAAATTCCTGCTACGAAGACAAGCATGCATGAAAACGTTTTATTAATGACTTAATTTTTCCAGTTGAGTGGTGTTCTTCTGATCAGTTATACTAAATTAATTTCATAGTTAATTAGTTCATCATAAATAACCGATGGAATTAGGTATACATTATTATCTCTCTGTTTGTGACTAAAGCAATTTTTTTTACTGGGTTTAAATATTTTTTATGGTGTTTGGTGACGGTTTTTGCTATGTGTTTCTAAACCCATAATGTGCTGGTGTATGAGAGTGACTTGTCCCATTCTCGCTAATTTGGGACACAGAGCTTGGACAGAACTAGCTGATCTGATCAGCTATGCTATAATGGGCCAAGGACAATCACGGGACGAAGGTTGTGTATACATATTTCTAATTAACCAAATAATTCAAACTCAAACAAAAAAAACTTGTTTTTAACCACTTATTATTTATTTAATCACAAACCTGTTTCAAATCTTCATTTATAATTTTAACTGTGTCTACAAAAATATAACACATATGGAGATAACTCCTGTCTCCTTCCAAACTCTTTACCTGATCCCACATTTCTCATTATTTAATGTGTATTATTATTATGTTTATACCAATGGGCAAGCTTTATCTGCTTAGTAAAAAACAGATGTTATTTGTAATTTGTTTTTTTGTACGAATTTTAAAAATGGATTAGTTGTAACAATGTTTGTACTGCTTTCAATTGATATATTGATATGTGATATACAAAAACGAGCACTTATTATTAATTAAAAACATTTTCAGCATGTCCAAATCTATGTAGACCTAGGCATGCTCAAAATATTATAATTTAAACTAACTGGTATAAAAAGAAGTATCCAAATTGGAAAGTGTTTTCAGGCGTTGCCCAGTAGATAAAATAATTCAACCAGATGATTAGTTCACGAAAGTCAATAGGTGGAAGAATTGAGAAAATAAGGATATTCAAGCATAGGCAGGGTGGTGAATGTTACACAATATGTAAAGTGGCAACTGAAATCAGGCAATGACGGGTCATAAGTCTCTAGACTTCTACATTCCCTCCTCAAAAAAGTTAATCCGTCTCTGTTGCAATAAATTTCTAGATAGGTTTTTGGATTAAGCTAATTTATTAAAATTGCTGTTTTCGTTTGTTTTATTTTCGACACTAACCTTTTTATTTTCAGTTTAGCCAATTTTTTGTCTAGTATTCTACCAGATTGTGAAAAAAGTTTCTAGATTCGTTTATTAGCGAACAGCAGTAATAAAAAAATACTTCAAACTCGTAATGTTTTTCTTTTAGATATACAAGAAAACTCAACACAGATTGTTCAATTAGGAGACCTCTATAAAGATACAAACGACAATTCAAACATAGCTATGAACAAACCAAAACCTCCCATCAGCAAAAAGCCTCAAATATTACCAATATCCAGACAGCCAAAGCCAATTCCACGTAAAAAACTTAATCTAGAATCTCCAGCAGTTGTAATGCCAGAAGCTAAAATTGAAGAAGACAAAATGGACGATGTTACAACAGCCGGTGAAAGGCCGTTTGTAACTCTTCAAAAATGGAACGAGTCGTTGAGGAATAGTGCTAAAAAGAAAAAGGTGGGTTTCAAAACTAATATGGCAGAAAGACCATTACCAGTTCCTGTTGAAAACGAGTTTTACTATATGGATATTGGAAGAAAGGAGGCTGAGAATCTTCTGGAGGGACACGCAGATGGAACCTTCATTCTTAGACCTTCAAGTCAGGTTAGTGTGAAAATGTTATTTAAATTATTTTATTTGTATGAATATTCCAACAGACGGATCCATTTTAATGAGAATTATCATGGAAGTCTATAGGCTATCGACCAAATTTTGATGAAACGTTAATGTATTTGGATCTTTGTTTACTTTTAATTTCCAATTAAAGTTACTGAACGTATTTGCGTTGTTAACACACCCTTCGACACAGATATTATTAATGAAACAAACTTTTTATAATTTATAAATGGCTACTTTACTATTTTTTATAAAATAATTACATTTATTTGTTATAAAATGAAGACGTAGAATCATAGCTGGTGGTAGAATCAGACGAAGATCGATTGGTACCATAAATAGCCGAAAAAACTGCTTGCTGTATCTTAATCTGCACAGCGAGTCGTTTGGCTGGTGACAATCTGTCTAAATGGGGAAGAAGAGACATCACAAAATGGTAGTTCTCGTTTGCTTTAGTCAATTTTTTGTCGAGACCTTCAACTTTTAAATCATCAATCTGAGTATCTAAAGTGGAAGAATCGAGAGTTTTGAGCCTCTTTTTGGCCGGACCCCTTGACGAACAGCTTTTGTTTTGATTCTTCATCAAAGTCTTCAGTTTGACGCTTCTATATTTCATTTCGTTAATGTCTGGTAAGAGTTTTTTAACAGTTACGGGTACTTCGTCCGTTATGTCTTTAGCTGGTACCTCCATGTAGTCAATAACTTCTTTGTTGTCTTCTAAGCTGACTTTTTCGTCTTCTGATTTTGTCTGGTCTGTTTCGTCTGCCTTTTCAAGTTTGATATCGAGTTCGGCCTTCTCTGGTTGCCTTCTAGGGACGAATTGATCCTTGAGGAAGAGCAGAGATTTGTAGTGAGACCAAGAAACAGAATCCACGTCTGTGTCTTCTAATTCCCCGCGGGAGACTAATTCCTGCTCTTTCTTGTACTCTTTACGGAAGTGATCCTTCAAGTTTTTCCATTTAGTTCGGGCTTCTTTTACTAAAACAAACGAGAAGAACATCTTCAATAAAATATCTCCATAATATTGTATTTTGTCCTTATGCAAATCCCCTGATAAGAAAAATAATAGTTCAGTATAGTATTTACACTATAATCCATTTTATTTAGTGAGTAGGTAAATATTATATTATTTTTTTATTTACACATAATGTTTTTCATACATAAACGTAAATGACATAATATACTAAAATAAAACAACTTTGTTTTTAACCACTAATTTTTTATTATTTTTTTTCCACCGACCGGTTTCAAAACAACAAGTAAGTAGTTAATTGTTATATTTTAAAGGAATAAATAAAATTACTTTGTTTTATGAACCACTTATTTACTATCACAAATTAACTAGTTTTGGCAACTCTTTTACTAAATATACATACGTATAAGAAACAACAAAATGGTTTAATTTTTTTTTTTAAATGTATCCAAAACAAAATAAAAATAAAACAAAGTAAATCTAAAATTTAAATTCATATCTACAGAAGAAAAACAAAATAGGTACCTATTAAAATTATGGTCTAAAATATGTTAAGGGTTAAAAAAAGGAAATAATAAAAATGTATTTAATGAGAGATAAAAATACTTGGTTTAATTATGTTTAATGTAAATAATAAATCACTATAGAAACGTTCTGTCTACTAACCACTTTCGTAATAAAAACATAATTTTATTTTTATTATGACAAGTTTTCAAGTCAAGCAGCAACATATTTAATATTTTTGGAACAATGTAATCCAACGTACGTTGTCCATATTTATTTTTAAATTTTGGTACAACTAGGCCATCAACAGATGTAAATCTTGTTAGACAGCTGTGTTCTCATTTATTTTTAAACATCGAGCAAATTGTTAAATATTTTATTTTTTTTAAATAGTATGGCAAAGTTTTCCAAAAAAATACTAACAATGTTTTGAGTGTGTACAAATTTTTGTAGGCAAATACTGGATTCAACCCCCTAGGGAGCTGTTAATATTGACATATTACAACTTGTCTACAAAAATTTGGACAAACTTAAAACATTGTTGATAAATCCACCTGGTCCAAGAAGAAGCATGAAAATTGAAAAATATTTTCAGGCGTTGCCTAGTATGTAGATTAAATAATTCAATTAGATAAATCTCGCCGGCAACAATAAAGGTATCAGCTGTTTAACTTCACAAACGTCAACAGATAAGAGAAACGAAGGAACATAGATGTTCAAATATAGGCAGAATGTTAAACAGTGTGTAACAGCCAATGACAGGTCATAAGCCCTGTGGATGCCTAGATTTCTATTTTCTCTTCTCTAAAATGTTCTTCAACTCTGTTAAAATTTGTTATAAAAATATACCAATTTGAAATAAAAGTTTCTATTTTTCCAGCACAAGTTATTTACGACTTTTGGGAAATGGTCATAAAATTTAAATATTTGAGTAAATAATAAGAACTCTAGTATTTCTCTTAAAAAAAAAAAAAAACTACTTTGAACGACGTCACTAGTTCTCCGAAATCAACCAATCATAGAGTTATGTGATAGATTTCCGGTGTCCGGGAAGCTAACCCTCCAGTCGGAACAACTCACCGTAGAGGACTTGTGACGTCACGCGTAGAGTAATTTAAAAAACACAAACCCTTTTTAAAAACGCAGCGACGATAATCCATAGATTAAAAAAAATCTTTATACTCGAAATTTTTGGATTAGTCTGATAGTTTACATGTTATAACAAATAAAAAACTGGCTCCCCAACGGGTGTGGAAACAATATTTTTTTTAAAAGGGTTATTTTGTTATTTCAATACCAACCGTTTGCTAAAATTCCAACTTGAAATTCGAAAAAAAAATTGTCGTAATTACGTTAAAAACAATATTTGTCAAGAATTGAATTTCATTTTTATGCGCCAGTAATAATTTTAAGCAAAACTGTGAATTTTATAATTATAAATAAAATCATTTTTAAATGTAAATAATTATTTTATTTTATTAGTACGTACACGAGACGGCCAATAGAAATCAATAAATGACGATTTCCTCTTCATTAATGTGTTTAAATAAGTTTACATTAAAAAACATATATTACTTTATTATTCCTATATTATCAAATTCCTATATAACGCTCAAAAAATCTTCATGGTTAAATCTAAATTCGTCTAAATTTCGCTCAACGAAGCTTGGCAAAATGTATTTATGATAAACTAAAAAATGAAAAGTCTAATAGCAAAAAAAGTGTGGCGACTAAAAAAATATTACTTAAATCTTTTTGACGGTGATAGTTATTAATATAATTCCTATAAATAGTGTTTAATACTGCGTTTTATGTTTCTAATTTTACGTTTTCTTACTATGTTGGATTGTTTTAACCGATATTATGTATCACAAAAATGTTTACTTTTTATGTAACGTCCCAAACAATTTTTTTTATGACTCCTGTAGCTCAATCACAAATATCTATCGACGTGTTTAAAAACATGCTAAGCATTTGAGCGATCACAATTAACAATAATGAACATGCTTAAGTTATCGCAGTCATAAGGCAACGCGTGTGTAATCTCTAAGTCAACGCTCGTATCGGTTTGTTTTTTGTTTTCCTCGTAAATAAATACAGTTCATTGGCGAAAAATCAGCGTTTACTATAAAAAATAATACGATATATTGCATTTTCAAAATAGTACGGAGTATCTATTTAAAAAAAAGAAAATTAATTTACAATTACTATGGCGACTGCTTTTCTTGACATTTGGCTTACCAACCGCCGGCTAAATGCAATAAATAGCTTGAAAAATAAATAAATAAAAATAGCTGTTTTGTAATATTTTCCATATTTATACCGGTGAAATTCAAATATGTGATTGCGCAGCAGGATTATACGTCGCGAAACGTAAATATTTTGACATTTAATATTAGGTGTTCACGGGTGTTCCATTATGATCGCGAATACGATAAACAACCACGGCGAGAAATTGTTATCACGTCGCTTATTAGCACGTCGATAGTTATTTGTGATAGAGCTACTGGGCCGCGATTATAAACGGGTATCTTCATCGGTATATACTGAGACGGTATAAACTACTATCGATATTTATGTACGAAAGAGTGTATATTTGTATGAAAATTCAAAGTATGTTCGTCGGTAACCGGTAATTGAACATGTTTAGAAAGAAAAAAATGTAAACATATTCTATTTTCATTCAGAAAACTTAATTTGACTTTCTAAATAAAATTGAAGATAAATTTCAACTTCCTATCAGAATTCGTACCCTGAGAGTTTAATATGTTCATGTATTATATGTTTTATTAATAATAAAATATATACTATTGCCGTTTCACCGCAGAAAAGGGTGCGCATAGAGGATAGGGCGCCTTACTTTTTCATTACACACACCAAGATGGTACATAAAATGCATCTGTATGCACGCCGCGCCGATTATTCCTACTTTTTAAAATATAATAAAATACATTTTAAAATATATTTATTTAAATAATCAAATACTTACTGGAGCAGTCCATGACAGTAGCAATTTCCCCCCATGATTTGTCCAACATATATCTATTATGGTGCTGTTTACTTCTTCTGTCCCATAATAACTTCTTTTTACTAACTTCTTTGATCAACAACTCAGTATCCATTATTAACTGAACTCATTTATCATTAAAACAAAAAAACATCAAAAATTGCATGGGCACAGTGCACTTGATGAGCAAAACGTAGCTTGAACTAAAAACTAAATAAAATAGATTTAAAAAACTTCGCATAACTGTTTCCATTCACTGAAATTATAATATTTTTTCTCGCGATAAACATAACCACAAAATAATCTTGTATTTTATACTAGGAAACCATGGTCAACTTCTGATAGTTTAAAAAACGTTCTTAGACGCTTGATAACTTTAAAATTTCGATCAGAAATTAAAAACATATCACAATCACTGAGATAATATACCTCAATGATCACAAAAGCGTATTTTTTCACTATTTGATTGTATTTCAACACCACACAATATTAATTGAGGCTTTTTTTGCGACATTTCGATGGAATACGGTGCATTTTAATTGATTGTCGTGTCGTATTTCACGTTATCGTGAGTTTATATGATATTGTCCGCTTTTTTAGACGCTCTTAGACGCTTCAACTCGCTACACGCTGCGCTATTCGCTCTCAGTCTCAGCGCTAAGCGCCCAGACAACGTTGCATCGTATAATACATTACACAGTACATAGCACACCTACAAAATTACACCTTGATCCAAAAGTAAATTAGCGTAAAATACTTGAGGGTATTAAGCAAACTTAGAAATCTCCATTGAAGGAGTTACTGAGATATTTGCAAAAAGAATTGTGAGATTTCTAATAATTACGCTTCACCAACTAAATGGAGAATGCTAAGTTTACGGTGTCAAGTAGTATAATTGAAATCTGTTTTTGCAAAATTTGGAAATGGTTTTGAATTAGGTACGTTATTATTTAGGTGGCTACCTAGGTTTTTATGTATAGTTTATTTTGGCATCAATTACTAATTTTCCGTTTATGGTGGAGATTTCCAAGTTTGCTTCTAATACCCTTATTTATCACATGTCTTTTTAAATTACGATGTGAAACTTCATCAGTGAAAGTACCTACATCCCCCTGGACATACCCGAAACGGTCGTTGCAAGATGAGGCCGCTGTCATATTTCGCTTGATGCAACACAAAGCTACAGCACCGTCTCCAGGGGTGCTTTTCTAAATCTTCTCTACTCGAGATTTTTATTTTTTGCATTCGTTTACATTTTGCTTCAATGTGGCCACACTGATGATTAAACGTCAAACACCGAGGTGCCACTTAATATACCCAGGTGATTTACTCCCCAATCCTCCTCGAAGAGGAGTGTGGGAGTAAACTACCGCGTAATCATTTCGAATTGGCGCAATGCACTTGGCATTGAGCCAAAATTTTTAAACTCGAACTGTCATGGCATCTCTTTGGTTTTTGTAGCTAGGATAGCGACCAAACAATTGTTTCAATTTTTCGTCAATTTGCGTCAGTTTTGGCATGTTACTACCTAATTTCTGAGTAAAGCCATTGAAACGTTTAAAAATCTTACAATCTCATTATGGTTTTTCGTACATCATGTTTTTTGTGCTTGTGTCCAGTCCACGTGACCACTTAAACCAGACAATGACAGGTCTTAAGCCCTGTAAATGCCTGCACTTCCATATTCCCTTCTCAAAGTGTTTTCCCTCTTTGGTAAAACAAATTTAAATTATGATTTTCATTTAGAACATTATTGCGACCTTAAGCATTACCCAAAACACTTGGTTGTGGTCCCGTGGTAGTATTGTGGATTCACGGACCAAAGGTCCCAGGTTCAGATCCCACTCTACCAAAATTCAATTTCTATTTTACCAGCACAAGTTATTTAAGACTTATAGGAAATGGTCAAAAAAATTGAGTAAATAATAAGAACTCGAGTATTTCTCTTTTAAATAAAAATAGGTTGAATTAATCAAACCGAGTTCGTTTTTTTCCGTTTTTAAAACAGTTTTATACATCATTTGACGTTTATCATCAGTGTGGCCGTATATGAAGCAAGGTTTCATCGCATTTAAATAATAAAAATCCCCAAATTGAGAGCTCTCTAGGAGGTAAAGATTTAGAATACCACCCTTCCAAAAATAATTTTCGATTGATCCCTGAATTAGTATTTACTTTAAAAACAATTCAATTGAATAATGTCACTTCACAGTCGCACTGTAGTCGCTCACCCGCTTCTCGCCCCGCTCGCCTCTCTCCTTGACGCGCCCGCCACGAGCCGCAGAGTAGCGTCTGCACCCGTCTGCCGTACGCGTTCTCGTACCCGCTGCCCGCTACCTTTCCCGCTCCGCTCTGCGGGCCGCTGGCAACGCCGCGCCGCGCCGCTCATCGATCGACAAGCCCGGCCGCGTGGCCGCGAGCTTAGCATCATTCACATACCTATGGTCCTTAAAATATAGCTTGATTAAAATGACAGCTGCCAAACTAATGTAATGGGAAATTACTGATCACTGATCATGTACCGATCAAATCTCTCTTTTTCATGCAAACATGAAACTCTGTTTCCGAAAATTGATGTAAAAACGCAAAAACAAGCTTATTATAGTGTCTTTAAGACAATTATACACCAAAAAATAAGACATTTATCCTTTTTTTCATGAACAACATCAAATGAATTATTTTTTTATTCGATCGATTTACATTGATCAATTTGTCCCATCTCTAACATTTTTGCAAAATCACGTAACCTTGTAAGAACGTCGTTAATAATTAGGTTTATTTTAGTTTTTTTTTAGTTTTAAAGCTGATTTTACATAATTATGTTGATTTATATGTCAAGCATCGTATTGAAAGGAGGGTGAGTGCCGGGAACAGGGTGAACGGTGCACTAAAATCTACTTTGGCAAACAAATGTTTATCGCAGGAGGCTAAACTAGCAGTTCACAACGGAGTTCTAGTTCCAACTCTAATGTATGAGAGTGAAGTATGGAATTGAAAAAATTATGATGAAAGTAGGTTGAATGCTGTCGAAATACGATCCCTCAGGCGAATGTGTGGTAAAACGATGTATGATAGGTGCACAAATGTCGAGATCCGTGTGTGTAAGGTGTGTAAGTGTGTAAGGCTGAGACATGCATTATTGACAGAATCAAAAAAGGGGTGCTGCGTTGGTTTGGACATGTAGAGCGAATGGACAGCGAAAGAACGGCTAAAAGGATCTACGATGCAAATGTTGATGGATGCAGAAAACGAGGAAGACCGAGAAAGACATGGCACGATCAAGTCCATCAAATACTTGAAGATGGACATGTCAAAAGTAGGAATAATCGACGTGCGTGCATGAGAAGATGTATGAATGTAGAGGAAGCGAGGTCTGTATGCCAAGATAGAGTGTTATGGCGTTCTATCCTCTCTGCCTACCCCTACGGGGAAACGGCGTGATGGTTTGTTTGTTTGTTTGCATCGTATTAAAAAAAATAATTAAAATGCCAGATACGAACGATTTTTCGTGTGTCAATATAAATTACACCTTAGACGTTACTACAAAGTTATGTCGTCACTTTTGCTGACAACTGCCATTTTAATCAAGCTATATTTTAAGGACTATAGTACAAATCGAAACAAGATTATCGGCCGAAACCGAACTTCGCCTTATGTTCTGGTTACGGCCGAAACCTGAACCGAAACGTATTTAAATATGTTAAGAGATAGGTAAGGAACGGCGAAACATAAAAGTGTGTATTAAGTGGCGTATTCTTTTATTATTATGGATATTGTAGCACTAACTTTGTGAATCCTTTTTGGTATAATATAATAATTTTGAGAATAAAATAACTTTGTTTCATGGAATTAAGAATAGTCCAGAATCCGCATACGCGCATCAAACAGAAGGCGACTTAACTAATCTTAAAGGAGTAGTTTTACGTTTTGACCCATCAGTTTCTTTGTAGACGTCGCTCAGTACGCAACTCCCGATTTGAATTCAACTATGCCGTGTTGTGTCGTTTTAAAGTATAGAAATACTGCCGAGATAAAAAATAAACAGGATGGGATCACATTTCATGTGTAAGTAGCGAATGCATGTGTAAGTAGCAAATGCATTACTTAAAAAAATGATTATTTTTCCATCTGTCAGATTGTCAAAGAAAACAAAATGGACATTATGTTAGTGTTGCCAGGGTAATCAAATTTTTTACGCTACTTTTCTCATCATATATTATTTAACATGACATAAAAATATCCGCTTTATGCGAAATAAAATTTGTTAAATTTTTCTTCAAAGTTCATTTATTAAATTACTCTTATTAAATTACCCTTTCCTTATCTACTCTGTTGTGTCAATCAACGTTTCCGCGTGCACAATAAAATTTTAGAGAACTTTAAAAATACATATAACTAAAATAAAATATATAATGATTATATTTTTCGCGATCTGGCAACATTACGCGGCGACTTCAAATATGCGCGCGGTGAAAGTGGGGCCAGAGCAATAAAAATAATAATTTACCTTTTTATTTCAGCCTCTTCATGCCTACACAGTGACACTCACCTACATGGGAAGAATCTACAATATTGGTTGTCGCCGGAGACAGGATGGAAGACTTGCTCTAGGGTACACCAAATCCAACGAACAAAGTTTCCTCACTATAAACCATCTGATAGAGCACTATTACACGGAGAAGTTGGTACTCCTAGCCGATGGGAAGAAAGTTGGAAGCACAGCGCTGAAGAAACTCAATGGATAAACACAAACAACTTTAAAATTTATTGCAATAGAGAATGAAAACATTTTTGAGAAGAGAATATGGAGGGCTTATGACTTATCATTGGCTGGATTAAGTGACCACTTTACACACTGTGTAACGCTCACCATTTTGTCTACGTTTCAACATCCACATTTTCTCAACTCTTTCATCTGTTGACTTTGGTTCTTCTGTTACCAGACCAGTCTGGAAACCTGACTAAGTTAAAAACAGTAGGAATTTTAAATTATTTACGTAACTCAGTTTGTTAGCTCTTGGATTGAGAAATGGGAGATTCTCAGGGGTGCTCCATAATATGGTGACCGATATTTGTCAAACTCTAGCCTTTGAAAAAATGTACAAAATGGTTGGTAAATTTTGTATATTCAAATGATGTCTCAATGTCTCTGGGTACGTTAAGAAATTTTTAAATAATTATAATTATAAAGTAATTTGATGTCATTAAATTTATAAAAATACTTTAATGGACATAGATTTTTGTAACTGAATTTGATACAAGTAAACACCGTTTTTGATACTATTTGTATTTGCAATATGGTCATTAGGAAGAATGATAATATCCGACAAAGGTCCTTCATATAATTTTCCAAACTCACTGTGAAAGTAGTAGAGTTAAATTCATCGAATATTGCGAAAAAAAAAATTTCTTTCTTTTAAATCCCAAATTTATTTTGATACAAGGAATCCTTCCACTATTATCCTATTTTTTTTTATTAGCATACTTTTTTTACTCAGTGGAATGTATCCATTCTGAAAAAGGAGGTTCCGGTGCATTTTAGGGTGGTCCTTAGGGTGGCCCTTAAAATAGGGCACCCAGTAATTTTGATCCACAATGTGAAAAAAGGGAACTCTCTATAAAGATATCCAAGAGAGCATACCAAGCTCTCCTTGGTTCCACACAAAAAAATTGTCCAAGAGATTAATCTCAAACATTAGTAGACTACGAATCGGCCACTATTGCACTAATAGCCACCTTTTCAAAATTAATATTGTAGGAAGTCCATGGTGTGAATGTGGTTTGGACCATGAGACTCCAGACCATATATTCTTTGGCTGTCCAATAAGGGACAAACATAATATGTACTCCTCCTTAAAAAAATATCCTTACCCTATTAACATAGCATCACTCCTCTCCATCCTTGATCCTGAAATTATCCACCATATAGGAAGCTTCCTCTCAAAAAATATGATAAATTTTTAGTTTTTTTTTAAAAATGTTTTTTAATTTTTATTCCTTTAAATAAATTGTACTATTGGCAGAAATCATCATTCTTAGGATGGATTGCCTTAGTATATAAAAAAAAAAAAAAAAATGTGAAAAAGAATTACTGTATTTTTTAGGAACTATTAAACATTATTTTACAGCAAATTAAAATTATTTTATAAGAAAACAGGTAGGAATCTATTATGAGGAAGGTCAGTATTTTAAAAAAAAAATGTGTTAAAAGCCTATTAAACTAAGGAAAATAAATATTTTTTTATTTTTTATGTATTATATTATCAGCGCTATGATTTTTAAATTTTGTATTTATAAAACTACTGCGCGTGTGACATCTCAAGTTCTCTTCTGCTTCTTCTTTGTCGGTTCTTCCGATTGGTCCGTTGAATAACCGTAAACCGGAAATCTTCCACAACTCTCTTATCATTGGTTGATTCTATGAACTAGTGACGTCGTTCAAAGGTTTTGGTTTTATTAAAATATAATTTTTTGTAGGTTTTCAAAAAACTTTGTTGTACAATTTTTACTGCACGTAAGAAAACATATTTTGTATCTAATTTCCAGTAGAGCTGAAGGCGTATTGCAAAGTAAATTATGTTTGATAAAGATGTGATTTATATTTACAGAAATTATAATGTTATGTAATATATATAATGTAGGCCTCGTGGTGAAGTAGTCAGCGTGTCTGCCTACCATGCAAGAGGTCATGGATTCGATTCCCGACATGGTTGACATGAAATATTTATTTAAAGGGGTGATTTTCACTAGATATTTCATAGTTTGTGCACTGGCACCTGAACCGTGAGACTGATCATCTTACCTTTATGTAACAAAAATTATCAAGATATGCTGCGATTAGTGTACCAATGCAGTGCCCAATGCACCATTAGGTGCGGAAAGGGGATGATGATAATGATGATGAATATAGTAATATAAATAAAAAGGTATTTATAAAATAGCAATAGTATGGAGGATAATGTACTGACCTAATTTAGTAACTTAATATAATTTTGCTGTTTAAATTATATTTAATTTCATAGAAATATCTTGAAAGTGTTTGTTTTTAATATTGATTATACTGTATGTTTTCTGAATAAAGTAAAATAATTTTTCAAAGGAAAATATTCAAATTAAAAAAAAACATAAAATTCTCAATTATTTTAAAAGTTCAAGGCTCGGTAGCGGCCCCTAAAACATTAAAAAAATATCAGACATTTTTTTGCCCTCGTTTTCTGCACAACATTTGCATCGTAGATCCTTTTAGCTGTTCTTTTGCTGTCTATTCGCTCTACATGTCCAAACCAACGCAGCACCCCTTTCTTGATTCTGTCAATAATGCATGTCTCAGTCTTACACACTTCACGGATCTCGACATTTGTGCACCTATCATACACCGTTTTACCACACATTCGCCTGAGGGATCGCATTTCGACAGCATTCAACCTACTTTCATCATCATTTTTCCAATTCCATACTTCGCTCCCATACATTTGAGTTGGAACTAGAACTCCGTTGTGAACTGCTAGTTTAGCCTCCTGCGATAAACATTTGTTTGCCAAAGTAGATTTTAGTGCACCGTTCACCCTGTTCCCGGCACTCACCCTCCTTTCAATATCTTTCTCAGCCTTTCCGTCCCTAGTAAACATACTTCCCAGGTATACAAATTCTTCTACCTGATTCAGAATATCTCCGTTCACGCTGATCTCACATTTAGTTATATTTTCATCCCTTTCAAAAACCATCACTTTCGATTTATCAACATTCATAAGCAAATCGCTTTTCTTGCATACACCGTAGACTTTTGTTACCAAGAATTGAAGGTCTTCTTTGCTGCTAGCAAGAAGCACGGCATTAATGCTTCACAAAAATATATTACATGATTGAATTTACAATGTATTCCTCACTGGGAAAACCCGTGCCGAGGAAGACATTTTACAGTTTTATTTTAGGGTGATATATATATTTTTGACATAATGAATTGTTTTGGATTTTTTACATGGATATACAGAAAATGATTTGATTCAAATACAAACACATGGTTACAAGTATCAACTAAGTGTAGGTAGCTTAGCTTGGATTATCGGAATTATAGAGTGTGATTCCATTTCTGTCCATTAACAAAATATTTTTTTTCCGTTTGAATTTTGAATATGTGGATATGTCGCGAGCATTTTTTGGCAGACTGTTGACAGGAATTGGATCCAAGATATAAGTGGGAACATTGACCATAAAATGTTCTCATTCTCGGCACCGGCTGCAGTTCTTCAATGGTTTTCCAGGTTTCTAAGTTTTTGGCGTCGGTTTTGGTCTTGTGATTGAACCAATAAAATAGTAAAACCCAATTGAAAATGAGTATATAAATAATATTAAATTGTAGAAATGAAAAACACAAGTTAAAAATATTTTTTTATACAATTTCACAGAATAAATATAGATAATTGTATTTTATTTATGAAAAAATTGTTTTTCTGCAATTCCATAGAACAATACTATGATGAGTATTTTTATTTATAAAAACAAATAATTTTTGAGTATAACAAAAGTGATGGTGAGATAAATCCAACATGATTCAATGGCAGACGCTCCTGAAGATATAAAGTATGGACGGAATGGATTCTGACTGTTCTTTGCTGCAAAAAAAATTTCATTATGATAAATTCCATGTAAATAAAAGCAAAAAAAACACAAGATTGTGTATTTTATGCAGTTCTTATATTTTTTAGTACATATCTTGTGAACAACTCATCATTTTGTTTGGAATGTATAGGGTCAAGATGGGGGCAGGCACAGTGGATCAAGTACCCTGCACGTTTAAGTATTAACACTACAGTTTAATCTGGCTCCCAGTAAGGTCTCATATATATATATTTATATATACGCCCAATGGGCATTTTTATAGACACATTTATGCACAGAAAATTATTATAAAAAAATTAGAAAGACTCAATGGTTTATAGTAGACTTTGTGGGAGTGGAAGCGGGACAGAGGTGTTTATAATTGAATTTGATTCAGTGATCGATGAAAAAAGACAAATTGTTATCAAATAAATCAAGACTGGTATGTTTGTTGGCAGACCTAAGAATTCTGGGCATTGGGGAATGAAACCATAGTTAGTTATATGGATATCGGTATCGAAGAGTAAGTTTTGTCTGAGGTTTCTAGTTGGGATATTTAATTTTATTAAGCTCAGTAGTTCAGGGGCATCAAAGAGTGAGTTGAGAATTTTAAATAGGACTATAAGGTCGGATTTATTTCGACGGTCTTGAAGAGAAGATATATTCAAGGTAGTTTCTAACTCATTATACGTATATAGGTCTCTGGATAAGCCCAACCTCCAGCCTATCTCATAGGGCAAACACATCACTACTAACTGGCTAGGAGCTGTGACAGTGCGTACAAGTGGTGCGTACATTTTTTTTTTGTGTCTCAAAAGTAAACTTGAAGGTAAATTTTCTTTGTCTCTTGTCCGATTTGATTTTTATCATTGATTTTACTGTAAAATAACAGTATCAATATTCCTATATGAACTATTCGTAGAGAGTTGACTCCTTGGTTTCAGAAAATTAAATTTATTTCAGTGCCTGAAATATGTTCACGTAAATAGGGAATTTTTTAGCAATAATTTGAATCGGATTAGTGATATATCCGATAGTGTACTGTCAGTTCCAGGATGCAGAACTAAGTTCAAACAGAGGCACTCTTTATTGTTGGTCCAAGATCCTTCAATCTCCTACCTAAGGAATTACAAAACATCAAATCTCTGATACAGTTTAAATTAGGTTTGAGGTCTTGGATTAGCATGGAAGGAACAAATACACCTTTAAAAAAAATATATTAACAAATAAAATACATACTGCAAATAAATCCTGTTTTTGTAGTAGCAGCATATGTTAATCTTGTTTTTCTTTTCATGGTTATGTGACACCATATTTATATACGATAAACTTATAAATTATTAAAAAAAGAATGGCCAACGCTCAGACCTCTAAGTCTTTGTGGGCATTTTTTCCAAATTACAGTATAGCTCAATTTTAAGATGTATTTTTTAAAGTGTATTTTTGTAATGAAATTTCTATGTAAATATTTGTATGAAAAAATAAACAAATAAAAAAATTATAATAATGATAAAAGTGAATAAATTTAGCAATTTTTGATTGTTTGACTAGAAAATCAAAATGGCCACATTAGGGTACAGAAGATCAAATACGTTAAGACACAGTTAATCATGAACCACTATGTACCTAACCTATTAGAAGTATTTGTTATGCTACCCACATATTCACTAAAATCTAAATACATATTTATTTACTGTGTACTAGAATGACCCACTGTTAATTTGTTTGTGATGTACTGTACTTGACCTATACGATACAGCTGTGTACACAGTGGACCATTTTCCACTTTTAAATAAAACCGTTGCAACTCTTTATATTGTTAGTAAATCTAAAAAAATACAATGAAGTCTGAAAATACAATAGTTGGATAATAAAGTAGCGAAAATGAATGATTTCCTCACGTTGTTCGTTGGGGTCCCTGATGCCGCACTGGCGGTACGAGATGACCTGCTTCCTCTTGGTGTCCAGGTAACCCGGCACGAACAGCGTGGGCTGGGACAGGCGGCCGGTGGACATCAGGCGGGAGAAGTCCAGCTCCGCAGCGGCGGCCTGGGGACCGCGGAAGTGCAGCAGCAGCTGCAGGCAGGAGCCGTGGTGCAGGGTCTGCACGCTGCGACTGTCGGCGTTCAGCATCCACGGCGGGAGGCCCATCACGTGACGGATGTCTTCCATGAACTGACTTCTGCAGATGAAAAATATAAATATATTTATTTCATGGTCAAATTCAACCTTTAATCTCTAAATATTTTAAGCTCTGTATACTTTACAACGATATTTGGAAGAATACTTAATATCAAATTTAGTAAAAAATGCTGTTTTTTTTTTTTGCTTTTTAATTTGCATAAAATATAAACAATATTTTCCCTAAATTGCTGAAATTGTTTTTTGTATGGCATCACTAAAAACATTCCAAATAATATACCTGTCATAGCGGCAACTCTTTCTTTAAGCTTAAATAAAGATTTTGTGGGGTTTTTTTCACTTTTCCTCTTTTACCTTTCACACCGTAATTAATTAAGATAGACTTCAAAACGCGGACATCAATCAGAACAAGGAAATGTCTACTTTCGGCGTGGCGGAGGAGTAGTGGAGGGACAATTTAATTCTCGTAAAATACATATAAACGGGGTCTATGTTCAAAGAATGCGGTAATGTTATAGTTGTGAATATCGACGAACCAATTTTTATCGAAACTCAACTTGACAACGTCACAAAACACTACCCAAAATTCCTTCAGTTTTGCCTTGAACTTAGAACCCGTCATTACCACTACAATTTTCAGAAATGCGTTCAACTCTAGGGTCTATTGCGTTTCTTGTTTCTTCAAGACTCTTTAGTTTGAAAAGGCTCCAATGATCTTTAAAGCTGGGCAGATTACGATTCTCCCTAGACCCGTAGGTTTTATTTGATTTTATTTTTGTTCTATCTTATTTAAATAATTTTGTACATACACTACAAATCGAGGTGGTTTCCTTATATTGGCGTACTTGATGATGTGAAAGTCAGGCTCAATATTGGCGCAGGCAAATCGTTCTGAACTTCTGTTGGCTCCCATAATGACAATGGACCTTCCCAAGGCGCTTACTACTCCCTCCAAGGGAAGATTAGAGTCTGTGAACATCTGGCGATTCAATCCTGGAAATTTAAACCAAAAAATTACTCATTGAGTCCTGTAGGTGCGTGCACAAATGTCAAAATCCGCGGATTGTGTAAGGCAGAGACAAGCACTATTGACAAAATCAAGAAAAGAGTTCGTTGTTGGTTTGAATGCGTAGAGCAAATGGACAGCAAAAGAACAGCTGAAAGGATTTACGAAGTATATGTTGATGGATGCGGAAAACGAGAAAACCCGAGATAGACACGAGAATAGTATTGCAGACTGTACCAATGTGGATGGTCCCCAGGCGTGAGGACAGATCGCCCACGTGGCAGCGAAGGGGGTTATCGGGACCACACTCCTGGCGGTACAGGTCATGGTTGAGTGGGTCAGCTAGTTGGGTGTAGTAAGGGTTCCAGCGGTATCCTCCGGCCACACAACGAGTGTTCGTCACCTGCACTGCAGCATCCACACCGACAGGATTCACAAAGATAGCCCAGTCGTGATTCATGCTCTGAAACAACAATTCAAAAACATATACAAGGGCTGATGAAAAATATGCCGAATAAATTTTTAAAGCAGCAACTGCTGACGCTATATACATTTGAAGTTATAAGTTCGATAGCCTGATCCATTGAGATAGTTAGTGTCAACAAGTTGTGACTTATCAGTCGGCTTCTAGAGCCGGAAAAATGAGGTCGTATTTACCATGTCTGTTGATTTCGCCAAAGAAGTTAATGAATTGTTCAATTCGGTGTATGGTGATAATGTGATGACTCTGAAAATTGTTTACAAGTGGTTTTTTACATTTTAACCAATAATTTGCAAATGAGTGAAGTGAGTGCATAATTTGTCACAAAATCTCGCTTCTGATCTACGAGATACTGGCCGAAAAAAAGGTTTTCTCCTGTCCACATCCCTCTTACTCTCCGGATTTAGCACCATGTGACTTCTGGCTCTTTTTTGGAAAAAACGTTTTAACACCTTTCCCGACATTGGGAGAGCCACAGCGGAGCAGCTGAAGGCCCTTTCGAAAGAAGTCTTCCAGAAATGCTTCCAATCATGCAATGTTAAGACGAGTGCATCGTTAGCCAAGGACATATTCGTACATAATATAATTAAGGTAACAGTGTGATTCAATTGACATTCATTTAATGCCGATGCACAGCCAGGTGATTGAGCCATTTCTAAGCAGAGATTAAATTTAGTAAACTTACAACATTCCTATCTCTCACTCCGGGATGCCTGAGGTTGACCTCTATAGTGGTGTCACTCTGACTTCCATCATTATACACGAGCTGGGTCATCCTGACGTAGCCGTAGGCAAACCCGGCTGGGTGGTGGAAGGACGCTATGGCCCGTAACTCTCTGGCCTCGGACGGACTGTACCCCCGCTCTATACTGGAGCACGCCCATCTGCGTTGGCCGTTCTGGAAATTTTTGAAGGCACGCATAATGAGAACGATTTTAGACCAACGCTGTGATAGATGATATATATGTAAGCATTTTAAGAAGAGAATAAGGAATTTAAAGAACTGGTTAAAGTTATTTATTTGCATATTTATTTAGAGCAGTAAATTTTTCACTTTTAATTAAAGCTAGGACAAAAAAATAAATAATAATTACTACCTCAAGCTTAGTGATTGTTAAAATCTAGAAAGACTTACACCAAAAAAGTCCAGGTCATGTCTGGAGTTTACAATGCGACATAATCGGGACATTGGTGCATGCAAGCCATAGTTTGCCCTGTGCTGATTATAGAACAGCACAATATTATTTCTCAACAGGTGGATCAGAACATTGAATGCCACTTGTTCCAGTAACAATTGTATATCAATTAAGCCATTTAGTAAATTAAACATAAATATGGAGTCAATGTTATTTCTACATTTCTGTAGACTTGAGATTTGAACATTGACTCCATTTCTCCATAAGTGTGGTCTCCCCTCCCGAGGCCAATTATTTATGCTATTTTTCTTAGCAGACAATGCTGCACCAATTCGATATGATTTTGATATGATTTATCCGGCCCACATGGAAGGGAGACCAGATCACAGAGGAATATTCTAAAAGGAGACGAGCAAGTGAGCAATAGACGCTTTAACTGTGAACATATGATTATATAAACTGTAAGCAAACCTTCTTATGAAGAATGACAGACCGCCCGAGTATACTTTGTGACCCGAATAGAGGAAGAAGCGAATCATTGTATGATCCCATGAACTGGGAGTTCCCTTCTATACCACCAAACTTTCCACTAAGATCTCCTACTTCATATTGATCTGTTGTACCTGGAGGAAAATATTTATGTAAAACACACTTATACAGTAAAACTCACATTCAAAACCTACTTAAACATGTCCAGCAAAGTTAATTACACAATTAAATTCAAATTAAAAACATCATTATTTTTTATTTTCTGATAACGATTTGATAAACGGAGTTCTGCTGTATTTAATAAATATTTTAATAACATCCTAGCAGATTGTAAAGCTATGATTTCGGTGAGAGCGGAGCCGTCATGTAGCGGTGGATGATGTCACTAAAATGTTGTCTGTACAAACCAGATAGCGCAGGCTTCCTAGAGAGTGTTGATTGTGAGCAGAAAGTCGAAAAGTGGTGCCGTCATTTGCAGGATGACCATCAAAATGGTACGAACAGTTTGGAACGTTTTTTTCTCATGTAGCGGTGGTTTTTGTGACTGAAAATGAGTGCAAACGTGATTTGGACTATCAAAAATGGTGAAACTTTGTATGAAAATCATTACAAATTTAAAATTTACACTAAACCTTGAAATGCACACTCTGCATCATGATTTTTAAACATTTCACTCGCCTTTAAATGATAGTTTTAGACTTCCTAATTACACTTTTATTCCAAATATACCTATTCATAATGCTGAGTTTGTATTGATTGTCCTACCAACACAGTATGTCTTAGTTTTATACGAATAAGTCAATAAAATTAGGTGATCACGGCATATCATGGTCTTTAGATAATGGCACCGCTTTCTGTCTATCAGGACGGAAATATACACATGTGTCAATTAGTACAAGCATATTATTCTCCTCTCCCTTGTAACCAAGTGGGGTCTTTGTGGCAACTGAGCCTAGTCTGGCTCTGATGGATTCATATTAAAGTAAATTTTACTTATTTACCTTTAGCTGGTGGTGGAACACTTCTTTCATCGACTTCTACCGGGTTAAACACCTCATACAGAGTGGAAGGTTCACAGGGAAACTCCAGGTCGTCTTCTATTGGAGTCTAAAACACAAAAAAAAATACAATTATTATTTAAAAAATCATATTATTACATTAATAATATTTACTTTAATTTTAAGGAGAAAAACACCAGTGTTTCCGCTAATATTCTGTTTCATTAATTGAAAAATTACAAACGGGCCAATATAATAAGAAATTTGTGTGTTTTTAAATTTTTCTCTTATTATCTATTGTGCTACTGTTATTTACTTTTAAGTTAAAACAATTTTCATTTTGATTAACACCTCTCGTTAATAACATTTTAGAATAGTTTCGCTTTACAGTTAAATTTTCAAGAAATGTTTAAAATACATACCATAGCACAAAACTTATATTAGTATTTTAAAAATGCTGATTTTTAAAAACATGGTAACATTCTGAGTCATGAATACATCCATAGACACTTAAAAATTCTTAATATGGTAACATTATAAAATATCCTTGCACTCTTAGATGTGGTTTGTTTTTTAAAATAGTAGTTGCTTATTTTTCGCCTTACTTATTATGTAAAAGGCTAATAGATTTGGACGTGGTTACAAACTAAGGCATGATTACATTCTGAGATGTAGTTACATTCTAAGACATGGTTACATTATATGATTTGGTTACATTCTAAGGTGTAGTTACATTTTAAGATGTGGTTACATTCTCAGATGTGGGGTTATTCGAAGACATCCTACCATTCTAAGACAAAGTTTTAGGTTCTTGCCTTACACTTCAATTTCTAGAGAGATCACAATAATTTAATATGATTTTCCTTAAGTCTAGATAATATGTTAATAACCTCAACAATGTTTGAGTATGTCCAAATGCTTGCAGACTGGCTGGATTTTCGGGAGTTATTCATATTTAAATTTATTGCAACAGAGAGGGAAAACCTTTTTGAGAAGGGAACATGGGAGTTTAGGCATTTACAGGGCTTATGACCTGCCAATGGCTGGTTTAAGTGGCCACTTTACACACTATGTAACATTCACCATTCCGCCCATGTTTAAACATCCACATTTCCTCAACTCTTCCATCTGTTGACTTTTGTGAAGTAAATGAGCTAAAACCTTTATTGTGCGGGTGAGATTCATCCGGCTGAACCAAATCACCTACTAAGCAACGCCTGAAAACAATTTTCCAATTTTTATACTTCTTCATTTACCAGGTAGTTAATTCAACAATGTTTGAGTATGTCCAAATGCTTGCAGACTGGCTGAATTTCTTCCCTAGGGATTCATATTTTAATTTATTGCAACAGAGAGGGAAAACATTAATGAGAAGAGAACATGGAAGTCTAGGCATTTACAGGGCTTATGACCTGCCAATGGCTGGTTAATTTGGCCACTTTACACACTGTGTAACATTCACCATTCTGCCCATGTTTAAACTGCTACTAAACTACTCTCTGTTGCGAATAATTTAAATGTTGATAACCTACTCACCAAGTGAATAGTGTACTTGCTGACATCGCTAAGTCCCTCTAAGTCCACCTCCATATTAGTGACATCAAACTCTGTCTGCTGAAGGAACTCCAGTTTCCCCGTCACCTTTATCTTGTCCCCGTTGGAGTGCCAATCTTTAGCCACTGCTTTACGCCGATAAACGCCGCCGATACTGAAGAAACAAAAACAATACTTTGTTTTACGAGCTCCTCAAACCCAATAAAACCATCAAGGGAGATCACTATCGAGTACAATTGAAGTGTTTGAGCCGAGCATTGAAGAAAAACGACAACTCTCAGGCACATGTTGCAAGGCCAGTCTAAACATACTTGGAAACGCTCAAATAGAAAGTCCTACCCTACCCACCGCATTCATATTTTCTCCTTCTGATTACCACTTGTTCCAATCGATGACTCATGGCCTGGCTAAGAAAAACTTCCATTCTTCTGAAGATGCCAAAAACTCGCTCTATCCGCGGATAGCCTAAAAAAATGAGTCGTTCTTTTGAAACTATATTCGTATGCGTTTGTAGTGTCTAGAGTCGATTATTGTAATGGTACCTATGCAGGTCTACCAATGAACAAAATGACTCGCCTACAGTCAGTCTGTATTAAATGCTGCAGCGAGACTTATTTTTGGAATCTCTAAGTTCAGTCATATCACTCCACTACTTTGGGAATTACACTGGCTATGTTTTCCACAAAGGGTGGAATACAAACTCTGTTGGCTTATGTATAAATCACTGCACAACTCTGCTCCGGAATATCTAAGGGAACTATGCATTCCAGGTGAACTAGACCAGCTACGTCCACGGCGAGAGAAAAAGTTGTTATACCTCTACGCAAACAGCGCACTAAATTCAATGAACGCGCATTTGCGGTCCCATCCCTATGGCATAAAATGCTCTCCAAGGAGAGGTGCAAGGCTGTGAGAGTGAAGTGATGTTTTGGAAAAAGCTTAAAACCCACTTGTTCTCTAAATTATTTGAATAATTCCGTAGCATGTGATAACAAAATAAATTGTTTGAATTAAATTACAAATTTAAAAGCTTCAGCTAAATTTATTTATCTATAGAATTACTATGTTAAGCGCCCTTGAGATATTATATTACAAAAATAGCCCTGCATAAGTTATCCATAATAATAAAAGTACGCTGCCAGAAAGATGGGAGGAAGCAGTCGCTGGCGATGGACAATACTTTCGATGACATGTTTTTTACTAATTTTTAAAAAATATAGCATTAAATTTTACAAAAAAAATAGCGAAGAACTTATTTGAGTCCCCAATAATATTTATTTTTTTACAGAAATGAAGATGTTGGAAATATGTAAGTCTAGGCATTTACGGAGCTTATGATCTGACATGGGCTGGGTTATGAGATCAAACTTATCTCTTTCAATAACAAATGTTGCTAGTTTACGATTGCAACTTACATTGAGCAGGCCATTCTTTCACCTCTGGCGACGGGTCCGTGATCGTCATATATTACCAGAGACTTCCCGAGGATAGAGTTGACTCCCGCCAACGGCAGAGAAGGATCGGTAAACATCTTTCTAGATATTTTGACGCCATCATTTTTTCGTCCAGCTACGCCCAGAGTTCCGTGTCTAAAATAAAAAATTGACAAGAAAAATTTTAGTTAAATCTTCTGTGTCCAGGCGGATGAAGAAAACAGTTAAACGTGTGAAAAGAAACAAAACCCTAAATGAGAGCTTTCGACTCGACGGCTGCTCTAGGGTACAAATCTTGATGAAGGAAATTGAGTGGAGATAAGTCTGCCTCGTCGTGCAGTGGTTGACGCATTCGCCCACCATTCTCAAGGTCCTGGGTTCAATTCCTGACAGCATGGAGTGTGAAAAAGTGATATTGAATATATTTTGAACTTTAATATTTTATTGTTACTGGATTGGCAACTAAAGTAAAAAATACATTTATGTAACAGACAATCGAACTACGCTGAATTTGGTTTTCGAATGCAGTGGCCTGTGCACCGCTGGGTGCGGAAAGGGGAATGATCAGTTAATTAAATACCAAACCTTATGATGCATAGGTCACTGCATTGGTACTCTAATCGCAGCGCATCTGGATAACTTTTATTACGTGGAAATAAGATGATCAATATTACGCTTCAAGTGCCAGTCCAAAGACAATGAAATATCGCAGTGTAGAACCCCCCTTCAAAATCAATATTTTATGTCTACGCCAGCAGTCGAACCCTGGACCTTAAGCATGGTAGGTGAATGTGCCAACTGCTATGTTACGAGGCGGACTCATCTCTATTTGATTTAGAAATCTCCACCAAAAACGGAAAATTAGTTATTGATGCCAAAATAAACTTAACATAAAAATGTACCTACCTAAATAATAGCGTAATTCAAAACCGTCTCTAAATCTTGCAAAAACAGATGTTAATTATAGGTAATTGACACCGCAAACTTAGCATTCTCAAATCAAATCTCAAATCTCACAATTATTTTTTCAAAGTTTTTCGCAAATATCTCAGTAACTCCTTCAATGGAGATTTCTGAGTTTGCTTCTGATATCCTCATATATGTGTTATTGCCTGAAAAACATGTACGTTCTGCGCACGCATACGTGCAATTTTCAAGCTCAGAACCTGCCCCATGTAAAATAGCAAAAAAAATCGCCCAAGATTTGGCACATTGTACAAGAAACTGCACAAGATCTTTTACAATTTTCTGACCGATGTAAAACGAGCCTAAAAGCTGATCCACCTTACAAATGCATTATCAAACGTTTCAATTACCTTGTGGACAAATCGCCGACCCTGCATTTTCCTATATGCCCAAATCCGCACGCAGTTTCGGGAGCAGACTTATCAAAATCGACCTTAAACGGATTATACACATTCCCAGCGCTGAGGCATCTTCCTGTCCAGTTGTAGAAATCCTGATTCGGGGCAGACTCGTGTACAGCCCACCTGTGTTCGAGGGAGTTGTTTAAGTTCGCCCCGTCCGCGTGCACCAGATACTCAAACAGTATGCTCGTGTCCGTCCACGGCTGGTTTTTGGGTTGCCGCAGAACGACTCTGCCTACCAAAGGGTAGCGGAGAATCACTTGAGCCGTGAATATTTGAGTTTGATATTTTGTATCCTGGTCATACAATGCGATTGATCCACAAACTGTAGGCTTGTCTTCATGTCTAAAAAGATAATTATATATTTTAAATTTTTTGGCAGGTTCTTATAAATTACTTACTTGAAAAACATTACATATTTATTTTATTTTATTTTATTTTGTTTATTCATTCAAAATTACACTAGTTTAAATATTTATGAACTTATTAAGGCCTTTTAGGCTATGCCCGTGTCAAGCCACAATAAATAACAATAAAAATACGTAGTAAAATTAATTAGATCAAATTATAATGACAGAATAACAATCTAGAAAAAAAAGGTAAATGTAATAAATAATCAAATTCCAAAGAATACAATGCAAAAAATATAATCAGAAATAATTTTTAAAATATAAATTATACAAATTAAGAATCACACATAATCAAATATACAAAATAGTGGTATCATAAAAATCAACAAAATGATAGTAAAATATAGTAGTATTAAAAAAAACAAAATAAGAGTATCATTTAAATCAACAGAAAAAAATATATATAAAGCATAATTGAGATATGTTTTCTAGAAACTCTCTCAATACTATAGTAAGAAATATAAGAAACAGGAGCAATAAATCATATGCCAAGTAATAGTACGTACTAAATTAAATTATACAAAAATACATAATGAAAAAAACATAAAAATTATCAATTTATATAAAAAGCAAATAAAAGTAAAAGTATGGAAGGAAAGCAGATTTAAGTAAAATTTTGCTAATCTCGAACTTTAAAAAAATTGACAACCTCGTCCCTATCGATGTGCAGCAACCAATTGCAAACATTTTTCTTAAATACATATTACACCATATTTCATTACATTATTAAAAATTAAAAACTATCACTAAAACAAAAAACTTTTTTCAATTAACCATTTGAGCATACGTCTCACTCCTGTATTTTTAATATTGTTTGGTAAATTGTTAAATATTTTAGGTAAACTATATTGCAGTGTTCTTTTGCCATATTTATTGCAATATCTAGGAACAGCTAGCCCTTCCATACTAGTAAACCTGGTGTTGTAATCATGTACCAACTTGTGTTTATACTCGGAGTGCGACGCATGCTGACAAATTAAGTTGTTCCAAAGTAGAGCCCTGACTGATAATTTATTTACAGATTTATACATCAATGATATTGAAATATTGTGTCTCTGGCGGTATACATATTTACGTAGTACCCATTTGATCATAGAATTTTGCAAAGTTTGAATAAAATTAATATTAGTTTCACTTGATAACCCCCAAGAAGTTATAGCGTATCGTATAATTGATTCAGAGAGAGATAAATAAATAATTCGTTAAGTATTAACAGGGACATAATATATTAATATATACATTCTATTACTTATTGCTCTTAATCGCATACACAATTTCCTAATACGATTTGTTTGCTATTTAGCAAAGTGTTTATAATTATTCGAAAGAGCTCTTCCTGCTCTACAAAACTGTGCTAATAATAAACTGCGCTGTTTAGAATAATTCAGAAGTCGAGAGTCAAGCGATACCTCCACCTAAAGAAGACCATGATCTGCGTTTGGTGGGACAGGAAGGATGTGTTGCAAAAGATCTGGAAAGATTGTCTCTAGCAGACGGCATTCTTATCTTGCATGCGCTAATCGTCACCGTGCATATTTTGTTTAGCACGAGCTTTAACCCTAAATTTATATAAAAAATACCAGATCTGGTAAAAGAGTGAGTTGAGTGAGATAACAGTAAATCACGAGTAAGAGGGAGAAGATAATATATTAGATGTTAACATAAGATGTGTTGGATTTTTCCAAATTTAAAAAAGAGCACCAAAAGTAAAACAAAATGGTAAAGGCAGTATGCCATTCGAAAGAAAACTTTATCATCTACAAGATAGTGTGTTTGCTTTTACGTTACATATATTATTTTGTTTAATTACGAGCCTTCAAAATAGAATATCAAGTAGATGAAAATAAGCATTTTTGACACCTGTTCTGTTTGCGTTGAATCGAGGAACTAAAGCTGCCAAAGCAGCTCGCGATATTTGCGCAGTGTATAATGAAAATGCTATGAATTATTGACTAATATTTTGTAATATTTTTTTATTGTGTTCTCATCTTATGTTAACACCTAATACCTAATTCTAGATATATAGTTCGCTTCTAATGTCACTTTGAACACGCGTTCTGGTTTCATATTCCGTTTTCAAAAATTTTCTCTGCCTCCATTGTGATGTATCAGTTCATAATAATGCAAGTAAAGTACAGAATTGTAAAGCGCCCTTAGGGCGATATTTCATCAAAAAAGTGCTACAAATATTAACCACATATATGTAGGATTTTATGCACGTCGAGGCATGGGAGCTCCTACCCAGTTGGAGGTGACAGAAGAAAACGATGTTGATGTTAGATGCGTGTTATCACATGTCGTATAAACAGAGTAACAACATAAATGTTTTACGTTTGTAACCAAGCACCTGGGCCACATTCTGAAACTGACTGTATGAACTGACTTTATGAACTGACTGTCCGAACTGACTGTATGCTGGAACTGAACTATCTAAAGATGCTACCACTTATGTATAGTTATTGTCCAGTGTCCACTTTACTTCCTAGTGAGAACTTGATTTCGTGTACTACTTCCCTAGCTGTCAGCGATTATCGATATGGCTGATATCCGCGCATGTCAGCAATTTTTCACAAGGAATTTAGGTGTTTTGACAATCTGTTGTTTATTTATTTTTTTAAAAAGAAATATTAGCTTTCTTATAATTTACCCAAATATTTAAATTTTGGTGACCATTTGCAACGAGTTGTAAATAACTCATTATTAGAAAATGGAAATCAAATTGGGGTAGAGTGGGATTTGAACCTCGGACCATTGATCCGTGAGTCCGCAATACTAGCCACGGGACCACAGGGATTAAACCCGGTTGACACCGGGATTAAACCCGGTTTGCATACAGGAAATGTATGAATTGATTTCTGCACTGTCCTTAAGACGATAGTAGGTCATATGACAGTGGGCATTTATTTCCCGGTGACTTCTACATATTAATTAATTATTTATTCAAACATAATACAAAATAAATTTTACAATACAAAATTTAAAAATATAGATTATACAAACATCACTCTGTCAGATTTAAAATTTACACTAAAAATGTATTATGTAACTTAGTAGACATTATAATAATAAATATGTACATCTCCCCCCCCCCTCCTTATCCTCTCTTCAAGCATTTTTGTCCTTATCCCGCCCAATTTACAGTAACTTAATGTTCTTAAAATTAATGTTTAAAAAATCTTTGATTATTGAGTACTTGAAAATAACATTTTTATATGTATAAATTGTTTGTATTTATTTGATATGTAATATATATATTCTTTACTAACTTTGTATACTATGTGGAAATCTGTTATTAGTTCTGAGTTTATACACTATATCTGTTTGTTTACTAAAAATATGTATGTAGAACTGTTGATTTCCCTAATAAAATAAAAATAAAATAAATAAAATAATATAAAACAAGAAAAATAATTTTTAAATGTTACCGTTTGATAAGCAAGCTCCTTTGTATAATACTATTTGGCCCATGTAAAGGAAGGAATATGTCCCAATATGAGCCACTCAACTCGTTACTTAACCCAGGAAGTAAATATTTATGGACCAGATACTCGGTGCGATCTTTCATCTTCCCCAACAAGTCTCCGATGGCGTATTGGTCCTGTGTACCCATTCCTGAAAAAAATACATTGAGGTGTTTCATTAAAAAGAATTGTAGACGACAGATAGCTATCAAGGCTCCCAGATTACAGAGAGCTCCATCAGGCAGCTTTTCTCGTTTGGCTGGCTTTTCTTTGTACCCGCTAAACATCAGAACACACTAAACTTCGAAAAACATGGCTACATGAGAAACCGGAAATCTAACATTACAACCTGTGAACCTGTGACGTTTCAAAGTAGTTTATTTTTACTAAAACCATTTTTAATATTTTTTTCATACAGTTTCGAGGAACTTAGCTGTACAATTAAATACTTTAATTTTTAAAGCGTGCGTCGGGGTCAAACTCCATTCATCGATGACACACACACGTGCCAAACAATTTTACTTGCAATGTAGAGTAACGACCGAAGAGGTAAGTCAGCATTTTATATAGAATACAATACGTCATATTTGCAATAGCAACAGTATTGCACATAAGATGTCCTTCTAACGTCCTGGAGTACATTAAATTTGTTCCCGCCATGGAGATATGAATAACAAAGGAACACAGCCTATAAAGAGGGCACAGGGCATGGTAACGTCAGTCCAACCATGCAACATAACTAAATTCATCATTTATTTGCCATGTAACAATTTCCCGTAGCACTGAACTTTCTCATTGCACCATTCATCATTCATCACTGGCAGTCTCCGTGGTGTAGTGGTTTAGACACTTGACTCACGCATGAAGGTTCCGGGTTCGATTTCCGGTGAGAACACCAAAAATAATAATGTGATTTTTCTCAAGCCTTGACATTCTGTGCCGTAATTCACCGCTGTAATTTGGCATCCTGGCCTGTTGTGATGCAAAAAAATAAAATAATAATAATAAAATCAAACAGAGTGGGAAAAAATGCTTAGTCAACAGAAAGCAATAAAAATGGAAGCTTAATCAAAAAAATTATTACAAACATATTTTTAAAACATTATTTTCATCAATTTCATTAAAGCGCAATTGTAATTTTTAGGTCCCAACTTGTTAGAAAATTCCATGGTAAGTCAGGACTCTTCTATACTAAAATCAAAATGCTCTAGAGTTATATAGATTGTTTGGAAATATTTGTATGTGTGCTGTGAACTAATGAATAAATAAACTTGCCTGCAGGAGGGGTCCTATTAACATCAACATTTTTGGGATTGTATATATTCCCCGTGGAGGAACACTTATCAAAACTTTTCACAAAATACTTTTTCGGTTCCTGGGGCAGTTCATGGATGTTGTAAGTGGATACAGAACTGGCGTAGCGGAGAGAGGACTCGTAAGTTCCATCAGATGCAGATATATTGAATGTCACCCAAGTGGGGTCGAATCTAGACTGCTGTTTGAATTCAACTTCGCCTTTGATTCCGTGGGAGTCTAATAATACCCTGTAATCAATTATAATCGAAATTATTGCATTTGCATAAGTGCAATTGAAGAAATAAGGAAGATCCAGGCGTGTACTTCAAATTCCCAAATAGTTTATTTCCAAGAAGCATATATTCCTAGCAGATGATTCTACAACAAATGATTTTTTAATCCAGTTTTTTAAACATCTAAATATTATTACTCTAGAAATGATTGATTGCATCTGTCCTGTACGGGCTTATTTTGCCTTATGGTGAATTTTTTTTTTAGTATATGTACTTACGAAGCGAAAAGTTTCGTAAGTGAGTTGAAAGGTCTGATTTCGGTTTATAAATTGGATAAAATTTTGGTTTAACGTTTCACAAATCGGCCGCTAGATGGCAGGATATTTAAATGTTTTTATTTTGCTTATAAAATAATATCTGTATCTATATACATATATAAATGAGACAGATTTGAGTCAAGCGTCGTAACCACTTCAATACGGAGGCTGCCGGGATATTAAATATATTATAACTGTGTGGTTTTGAAAGCGTTATTCTAAGAGACAGATTTTTTTTTTTTTTTTGAAGAAATATTTATTTTATTTTTATTATATATTTTTTTTTTTTAAAGATTTACCCAAACTATTTATTTATTAGAAAATGAGAACCTAGTTGTGGTAGAGCGTGGTGCGATGCTCGGACCTCTGATCCCTGGGTCCGCGACACCTAGCCACAGAACCACGCCCCCGGTTCATTATTATATTTAGATTGCTCATAACAGCAAAAAATAAATTGTGAGGCTCAAAAGGGTGAAATTTCACTTTGCCCGAGATTCTAATAAATCAAATGAGGCCCGAAGGGCCGAATTTCCTAGCATGTCACAGTCGGCGACAGCCATATAAATAGTTTACTAGTATAAATAGTTTACTGCTAGTGCATATAAATAGTTCACTAATTCTTTGAGTTTTGATTTGTTATGCTATTTTAAAAATTTTCTGCAATTTCAAGTCTTTTGTGAAGTTCCCATAGGCTATTTTCAGTACAATAAGAAAAATCTTGTTTATTCACAGCTCCAGAGATAAAAATGGGCTCGATAAAAATAGGTTTTAAAAATTCTCTCGGAGGGATTTATTAAAGCATTTCCTGACAGCTAGTCAATAACACCCAATCCTTGGACAAGCATTAGTTTGTAGGGATGAAACAACAAATCTTCATAAAGAATTCTCCTCAAAGAACGGTGCGTCATCACAAAAGCAAGCACGTGCTTTCGAGTTTAGCGTTTCGGTGACTGCTCAAATACTGTTCTAACCAACTGCACGGGTAACTGTTCGGGTGTTTTAACAGTTCTAGGTGCGAAATGTCCACCTTCTTTTAAGGTACATTCAGTTTCTTTCGAAATGGCGCGTGGAATGCTGAGGTGTTGAAAAAGTCCTTTGCGTAGTGATCACCGAATGGTTACTTTCGTAAAATACGCTCACAACAAAACCTCAGTGCAATCCAATAAAAATCATGGTGTTGACTGAAAATGGGATGATAGTGTAAATTCAATAAGACTACTCGTATTTGTCTACTTTAATTTCAGCCTGAGCAATGACAATATTACCAAGTATCAATGCAAAAAAAGAAACTTTTATAATATTGGTGTGGTGAAACAAACTGAATTTAAATATTACAGTTTTGAGAAAAATTAGTATAAGTGAATATTCTTTTTTTAAATACATAATAGTTCTGTCATAATACTGGTTAGTGAAAATAAAATTCCTAACCGAGTATACCACATATTTCAAAGACTATATTATATAATGTTTTGAAAAGGTTTATTACAAAAGAGATAAGTAATTGATATTTTTCAATTGGGCCTTTCCACCATCAATATAACGATATTGTTATCATATGAAATGTTTTTAATTTAAAATACTTACTTTGAGTATCTCGGGTGATGATGCCTTATTTTCGCACAAGCCAAAAAACTGTCGGAGTGCTTCGGGTCAAAAATAACAATATACAGAGTTCTATGAGGCCCTTCGAGGTCACTCGGTAATAAGGTCAACCCTTCATCCTTATAAAGAGACTTCGTCCTTTCGTTTGTAACGTCTGTCGCTATTTGAAGCTCATCGAGCCTGGAATCGATATCCCCAATCCCTTTTCCAGCTCCCTTATTCTCCGGATCAAACACCAACTGCAGAATATTGCAATTTTCTTCAGATTTATCTTTACCAGAATCAAAAATATCAGTCACGTAAACTTTCCACTTGTGCTCTGTAAACGGCTGTTTCAAATTTGTATTTTTAACATGGTATAAATCCGTTTGGATAAAGGTATCCGGGTGATCAGAATCTTTTGATGCGATCCATCGGAAAAATATTGTTCCAGCGATCGGGGTGTAAAATTTAGCAAACGCTACCCTTTCAACGGTTCTGTCATTTGAAACAATCGTAGCGCAAATTCGTCTTTGAGTTTCAGGAGAAACAAGTACTAAACTTTTTCCCCAGAATCCTATTTTCCCAGTGAGATTATTTTTGCTTTCGAATTCGCTGGTTTGATTGTCGGGAAGCGTCAAAAATCCGAGTTCCTCTGTCAGTTTTATAACGTCTTTTCCGAGTTTCGATGGCGCGCACCTTTCTTCGTCGATTTCTGAATAGTCGACAGGGAATTCGTGAATTGTCCATTGCCATACTTGATCTGGATATTCTAGAGTAGTTTTTAAATTTGTTCGTATGCTGACGACAGCTTCAGCCTTTTGAGAAAACTCTATCTCCCCGTGTAATCCATGTTGAGAAATATACGCTCTCAATACAACAGCTTCCGAAAAACCTGCAAAAATATTTTTTCAATTCGTCAAATTTCTAACTTCCGGAAAATGAATTTGGAACTGAAATATAGAAGAACAAAACAATCTCGCTCACCATTTTATATATCAATTTCGAATTCATATTCAAAATAATAATTACGCTGTCAAAATGTCAAAATAAAGTCAAAACGAAATGACAGAAGATGATATTTGAAAAATTGCCGTTCTAAAAACAAAACAAGTCGATAAAAATATTTTGCTATAATTCTATGCTACAAACACTGGTGTTAAAAAGCGCTAAACATGAATGATAAAATACTAAACATGTAAAACTATAAGTAATGTTCTTACAATAGACATTAGGATCACAACCGAGATAAAAAAGTTTATTAGTGGTGTAAATTATGAACAAAACTTTCATAACAGATTTTTGTAGCCTAAATTAGTTTATTGGTTTATTGAAATATCAATATATAATTATTCGTGTTTAAATTTATTATTCATACGGAAAAATGAATTGACGATATGTTTTTTTAGGACTCGAGAAAAATTAAAAATATATATTTCAAACTAGAATCATACAAGATTCGAAGGGAGTAAGCAGTATTTCGATTAAAAGTTTCGAAAACGTTTACGTTATAACCTTGTTAAGAATATTTACATGAACTCATAATAAAGATTTTTTTACCGGCGTTTATTTTTTAGTGATTTATACAATCGGATTTTATTTCCTGTGTGAAATATGTAACATTGTTCGCGATTCGCGACTGACTAATCCGAGCATCCAAGGTTCTGAAGTGGCATACTTAGATATAAGAAATACAAGACAATGTAAATATTGTTTTATTTGTATTAAAAAAAAAAACGTTATCCCCTCAAAGTAATAATGCGCATGCTATAGAGAAGCCTAAACCTAAAAAAAACATGATGATATTAAGTATTAAGTTAGCTACAGTTCGCAGCAAAACAATGGGCTGTACTCAGGTCGAGAATAATTGCCAAATCGATATTAATTTGCATTGTAATTACTTTGAAATATTTAAGCTAGGGTTTCCTAGGACAGCGGTGCCCGTATTTTAACGGCCGTAGTGAACGGTGATGCAATGGACAGCCGTCGTAAAGGTGACTAGAGTGTGGTTTTCTAGGAAAACGGTGTTATCAACACCATTTAACACCGTTTTCCTAGAAAACCACTCTCTAATCACCTTTACGACGGCTGTCCACTGCATCACCGTTCACTACGGCCGTTAAAATACGGGCACCGCTGTCCTAGGAAACCCTAGCTTTACACCTTTGACGCTCATACTGCTGCAACCAAACACACTATAATTCAACATTGTCGATTTTTATTTATTTTAAAAATAAATATCCAAGTTATTTAAAAACAAAGCTTCCGTTACGCGTCTGTTGCCAAACAAAACAAAATGGCCGCCAGCAGAGTGAAGTTGTCGCTAACTAAAAATATGTTTCTAAATGAGTTTTTTTTTAAAAAACTCCTTGGGAATATTGTATATAATTATGTATAATATGTTTTCAATTTAATAAAAAAATAAAAAAAATGTAACGGTTTCCTTCTATGCAAAATAATGATAGGGCCCCTCTATAGCTAGCGCATTATTCATCATCATCATCAATCCCTTTCCACACCTAATGGTGCATAGGGCACTGGATTGGTACACCAATCGCAGCATATTTAGATCAATTTTGTTACACGAAGATAAGGTGATCAGCCTTACGTTTCAGGTACCCGAACAGGGACTATAAAATATTTTAGTGTAAAAACACCCTTTTAAATAAATATTTCATATCAACCATGTCGTAAATCGAATCCGAAACCTCTTGCATGGTAGGCAAACGCGCTAACCATTACACCACGAGGCTGACATTATTAATCTGAGGTTATCCCTATATTTTTCCACCAATCCTTCTGCCAAAAAAAACACATTAGAACATTGTTTTAGGATGAACTAATGTCATAAAATAGGTATTATTTTAGATTTAGAAATAATTTTATCGCTAAGTAACCAACATAATTTGATTTCAATTTATTCTGTAAATTTTTTAACATTAAACATCATTTTTAGTTATTTGTAAAATAGTGTCCTTCAGAGCATTTTCTGTCGACGACATTGACATATTAATACACATAGACATGCCTTGAGCCCTCAAAAATGACGACACTCAACTCATGCCCAACGCGTATTTAGTCGTTCTTCGACCGCCAGCCACGCGTGACCTTTATAATTGAAACCAAAATATCTGTTTGTGTCATGAAAGCGTGTAAAAATCTTTCGGATTACCATTGTAAAGAGGATTTTGTAACTTTTCTTTAGTAAATATTTGTTCATGAGTGAAACGAAGCTTAAAACAATTCATATTCTAGTGTAAATATGTTTTTATTGTAAACGGCAAACTACGCTTAGCGGCGCAATTGCGAAGCTCTTTTTACTTACAGGGCTGTACTGATAGAAATACGTTTTTAAAATATAATAAATGTGAGTTAATATTATATTTGCGATCCCAAAAATCCAATTAAATATGGGTCGAAATTAAAAAAAATTTAAGGATAGAATCCGATTGGGATACGCGAAAAACGAATCTTGATTTTATTAACGTCAAAATATAAACACTTTTATACTGCTGTTGAATGCAGCCCTGGTCTAAATAAACAAACTAATGTTTTATTCTATAGTGCGCGTCTGTGCATTAATATATCAATGGTCGACGATATCAGATATAGAGACGTATGAATTTTATTGGTGTATTATTTTAAAAGAGGTCGAATAATAGCTTTAAAATCGTGTAAAATATTGGGTAAGTGCTTAAAACTATTAATATGACTCATTTTATTGGTCATCGTAAAAACATTTCTTGAAATTAATAACAAATATAACCATTATAATTCGTGTGTTTTTCATAGGAAGACGCGTTCTATACATATAATCTTCAGAATTTATTATATTTAAAACATCTGTTAAGTCTGTGTCCAAATTGTCCAGTGGTCAAGATCTAGATCAAAATTATAATATAAAACACCTTTACTCACAATTAGAAAGTAGGACAAACACACAATTATAAATTAAACACAAATTAATACGGAACATTATAAAAATTTGGACGGCAATATCACAGAAATGTTCATCTACTTTAAGTCATAACGAAGGAACAAAATATTTAACTTATCATTTCAACATTATAACCTTCAGACACAACTCCCATTCGCATTTGTCACAAGAAACTGGACAAAATGAATTCATTCATTTACCTGTGAAAGTTTGTGAACTTGAAAAATGAAAGAGATAGACTTATGCAATGTTACTACTAAAATAGAGAAGGATAAAAATGACAGCAACTGCCGTGAAGTTCGTATAAAGCAGGTAAAAGTTTTGACAGTTTTATATATGAGAGCCATCTATTGAGTAAATTATAAAGCATTTTCTAAAAACTCTTCTAAAATAATCACTTGTTTTCAAACTAACTGGATTCGAAGTGGATTTTTATGGGTTGTCGTGGAATAAAATATCATTTTTACTTAATAATTATATTTATTTGTAAAACGATGGTATTATTTACAAAATGGCGATCTGGTGTTATTCGATCGCAAGCGTGCTAGTTTAGGTTGGTCATTCTTCTTGCCACGCAAAATGGGACATTATTTGCATACAATAATAACAAAATGGAAATAATTTAGTGATATTATAATTAGAAATAAAACAAAACGAGATAACTAGGTACCGCTGACGTGTCCATTCGATTATATAATAAATAAATATTATCCATGACTTTACATTCAAAATACACCATGGGTAAGCATCCTTTATAAAGTGAAAATAAATAATATCAAAAGATGATTTCGCGATGAAAACAGCCTGGGTCACGTCACTAAATGCAACGCATCCCGCGTTTTTTTTTATGAATCCCTCCGATGTTGCCAGGCCGCGATGTTATAGTTTTAAATTATTTTAATGCTGTTGTGAGGGACGCTTTCGGTGAGGCAATGATTATTGTTTTTAAATGTGATTTACGCCGCTTCGCCGCCATCTTCTTCTTCGGCGGAGGCGGTCAGCATGGTGATGAGCCTGGCGGTGTCGATGAATCCTTTGTCGTCGATGTCCATCTGGTCATAAGCCTCGTCGACTTCTCCGGCGGAGAACTTGTCTCCCCAGGTCATGAGGGCGTGACGCAGCCTCTCGCTGTCGATCTTTCCTTCCTCGTCGAAGGACTTGAAGGCGTTGATGACGACGTCGTCCTCATCGGAACCTCCGGCCATCCTGGCGGCGAAGAGGGTGAGCAGCTGAGTGAAGTTGATCGGTCCAGGGGCTTCGTTGACCATCTCGTCTAACTCCTTTTCTGAGGCCAGACGACCCAGAGAGTCGAAGGTGGCACGGAGATCGTTCTTGCCAATGATACCATCCTTATCGTGGTCCATTAGCTGGAACGCCTGTAAAAAAAAAAACCATTAGCTTGCTTATATCGTGATAATTATTACCTAATTTCAATCGATTTATTATTTGCCCAATATGGCGTTGACATCAAACGCCTTCAAAAATTTAGAATCAAGTAAGTGGTTGATAGAAATAACAACATGAGTAATCATCAGTAAACTAAATATATTTTCGGGTCATATAACCATAAGTCTTTTTTTTTCAATGGAAATATTTGAGTTCGCGTGATTTACCAAAATATATCCATTTTAGGGTCATTTTCAACAAGTTGTAATTAACTCACAATTAGAACATGGGAATCAAGTTGAGGTAGAGTAGGGTTCGAGCCTCGGACCTCTAATCTGTGAGTCCACACACTAGCCACAGGATCACAACCCATTTTATCATTCCTTCGTCATCCATTCGTTCAAACTTCCAACTATCTTAGCGACCTTTTCGTAATCTTATCAACTATACCTGCCTTAGATTCGCACTCTAGTCTGATTTCATCATTTGTAACCCTGGCATACATTGATTTTCCTCACATTTCCCACAGATCGCATTTGACCTCATTCACTCCGCTTTTATCCGTCATCTGCCGGTACTATACACAAGTGTTTTCGACCACTCGCATTTTGATGCATGTGGACGTTTATTTACCTCCTTGAACTCAGCGACCTGCCTCTGGGAGAACATGGAGAAGACATTGGAGCCGGTTCTCTTGGCCTTGCGGGAGCCGCGAGACGACTGCCTCTGGGAGTCTCCGGTGCTGGCGGGTGCCGCCGCTGGGGCGGGGGCGGGGGCGGCTTCTTCGGGAGCGGCGTCGGCGGGCGCGTCTTCTTTCGCCTTCTTCTTCTTGATCTTCTTATCCTTATCCGCCTGGAGAAGATACAAATAGTCATAAGCGGGAAGAAAAAACCTCATTGTGCATAAACAAGTATCATATTACTCCCGCCGTGTGGAAAATCCACTAAAAAATACATCTTCATAAGTCAAATTGGAAAAGTTGAATAAAGAAGTTCTTCTTCATTTTCTATTTTTATTTATTTATTTTTAATTTTAAAACATATAACAAGATCAAGTCATGTTATGTCTCGTCTGGTTATTTTAGTCATCGCGTGATTTTAATGTTGATTTAAATTTGCCTCCAATATATTTTTTAAGCCGTCTTATTTTTGTTTATGTAAGCGTTTTAGTTTACTGTTTGAATTGTTGAATGTTTCCCAATGCAATTTTCTGTACAATTTTTTTCGTCCTAATTTTCGTCAAGTGACAAACTGCCGTATATTCCCTTCCTTTCGTTCAACCACTTATTTTATACACAAATATGGAGCGTATTCTCAAAGTTTATTATTTAAAGGCGAGATGATGATCCCTTCTGTTTTATTAAAAAATATGTCCGATGTAAAAACTATGTCCTCGTAAAAAAGTGTTTGTGGTAAAATTGGCTACATATTTTTCCCTTTTTTTTTATAAAATGCCCCTTAATTTCTGCATTCTGCCACAAAATTTAGCAATATCGTAGAATATTATTTTTAATGAAATCATGTTGAGTAGAAGCTTTTTATCTACGATAACGTTGTGTATAAATGGCAATAAATAAAAAGGAAAACCAGTAAACACTAACAGATTAGCTAAAGCTTTGTAAATCTAAAAGTGATAAAAACACATGTGATAATTCAATTCGTTGTTTACTCATCCGGAAATTACATGTCAAATTAGAAGGACGAGACGAAACTTTAATTATTTAATTTCCTTTATTTTAACTATTCAAATTTTGAATTATGTCTATGATTATAATTACGTAAATAAGAATTATAGAAATTATGGAAAATTTATTTGTTTGCTTATAAATGGTTTATTACACATTTTTGAGACATAAGTCCCAACTCCATGGGACTAAAAGTCCTGTGTTGAGTTGGGACGAGAACACAGGCATACGAGTACATAACCATAAATATTATATAGAAAACTAAAATTTAAAGAGAGAAAAAAAAGGTGGTCATATATTCTAAAAATCATCGAGGAGTTTCCCACTCAAATCCCTCCCACTAAGTAAAATCCAGTCCTTAACTCCTCTCTTAAAAATAATAATTGTCCTTGAGAGCTTCCAAAATATTGAACACTCTCGGTGCGATAAAGGAGAGATGCCTCTGAGCGAAAGTCGTACTGGTTTTGAGTATGACATAATTCGTGCTCTGGGAAAACCTCGTACGAACATTTTACTGAAATCTCTCCTTATTGTTCATGTATTGGAATAACTGTTCTGATGGGTATAGAATAAATAAAAAACAAATTATAGAGTCGTTAATAGATAATGTGATAGACACGTGATAGACACGTGATAGATGATCAACAATCAACATAACAGCTGCAGTGAAGTTGGTGTAGATACCAATGCACCGACGTGTGCAAAAAAAAAATAAAATATTTTAATATTTCAGTAGTTTTTAAAAAGTTACCAATACATGACATAGGTAACCGAGACTAATTAGTAAATTTTCTTAAAACAAACAATTTTACTAGTTAAAAATAATTAATCAAAAATCTCTTCAATAAACAATGGAATGACAATGAAAAATGAATCCTTGTTATGTAAAAACTATACCGCCGTCTGCTATTAAAATTATGTCGATGTCATTTTAGTCAAAATGAGGAAGTTCAGTGGTTTTTTTTAAAATAATTATTTGTTAATAGACTGTTAAACTAAGTCAATTTTTTTTTTAATTTTTATATATCGTATTATCGGCGCTACGATTTTTCAAAGTTTTGTATTTCTGAAATATCTCCGCGTGTAACGTCAGAGGTTCATTTCCGCTTATTCTCATTCAGTTCTTCCTATTGGTCCAGAAGCGACAAGCAGACCGGAAATCTTCCATAGCTCTCAGATCATAGGTTGATTCACATGAACCAGTGACGTCATTTAAAGTAGTGCGTTTTTATCAAAATATTTTTTATTATTTTTTTTGTACATTTTCAAGAAACTTTGTTCTATAATTTAATGCTCTAATTTTTACCCCGCGTAAGAAAACATTTTTTGTATCCAATTTCCCGTAGGGCTGAAGTTCCTCATTTGTCTTTTAAAATTAAAGATTTCCCTGATAAATTAAGTTTTGCAATCAAGCTTGTAAGTGAAATCTAACCCAACCCTCCCAATAATAATTGTAATAATTAATTATTAATTTTGAGTGAGAAACTCTTTGATGGTTTTTCAAATATTTGAATTGGTTTTATTTTTAAAAAAGCATATATTTTTTATGGTGTTATATTGCATGTTCTATTTTATATATGATATGCCATGTATTTTTAACTTATGTTTTTGTTATATGTAGTAAATATGGTGATATTGACTATTAAAATTGTATACATATACTCGTATTCGTTTGAACTCAACACAGGACTTTGGTTTTATGAAGTTGGGACTTGTCTCAATAAATGTTAAATTAATATATTGTGAATAAGGTAAATAAATAAAATAAAATAAATTAGAATATTAAAATCGTCGTGATCGTGGAACAACGACGGATGTGACATTGACTTTCTTTTAAAATATATTTGATCTTGAAAAGATTTTAAAACGGCCTTATATTACATGTTTAAAAAAAATAAAAAATAACCCAAGTATCAATAGAAACATATTTTATGTCATTGTGTACTTGTCAAGTTATGACAAAAAGCGTCAAAAAATAAAACCGTTCTCATACAAAATTGAAAAAAATCACATGCGTCGTTCTTCTACAAGCATGACGAAATGTTTCTTTGACTCTCGATCATTTCAAGATTACAGATTACAAAAGCCTTGTTTATTTACGTTGCTTTCAAACAATAATAAATGCAACTTTTACACGGCTTTTAATCTCTGAAATACAATCATTATTATAAAATCAAAAAATCATGACCTTGATCGTAATGGCGACTAGGATCGACCAAAAGATTCTTTTAAATATACTTTATGTAGGTATACTGTTTGGTCGGCCTCGTGGTGTAATGGTCAGCGCGTTTGCCTACCATGCGAGGGGTCTCGGGTTCGATTCCCGACATGGTTGATATGAAATATTTAATTGAAAAGTGTTTTTTACACTAGAATATTTCATAGTCCCTGCACTGGTACCTGAAGCGTAAGACTGATCATCTTTTCTTCATGTTACAAAAAAATATCAATATACGCGGCGATTGGTGTACCAATGTAGTGCCCTATGCACCATTCGGTGCGGAAAGGGAATGATGAATGATGATACATTAAGTTATTATAAAACTTATTTTCATACTTATTTTGTCATTTTCAAACGAATATGAAAATAAAGAAGACTGGAGGTCCTTTTATAAACAAATGTATATTGAATAACTGTATACAGTTATACAAGCCTATATTCGTTTGAAAATTCCCATGTTATCCGATTTTTTGTTTTAAGAAAAACTGAATTTCAAGATTCAAATCAGTGTTTGATTTTAAAATTAAAATTATAATAGTGAGTTCTACAAAATAAACGCCAACTCTATTATGAATTATATTTTAAAACCCTGCAGATATTGGGGTCATTTAATAATGATTTAATTTTCATTCGATTTCTAGAAGTTAATCGAACGTTCAATAATGATCGTAACGCGATATCGGTTCGTATTGTGTTTCCTCTTTGGCAAATGTCCATATCGAGATCGGGAGCTTTTCTTGGCAAGCGGTGTAGCCATTATCCAAAATAACTTGAAGCATCACACACCGTTCGGATTCAGAGTTGGTGTCGGGGATTCAAAATAACCCGCAGCTTTGAGACATAGTTCGGATTCAACGTGTCAGCGGTAGTTTTAAATTTAGACCGGAAAGCGATTGAAGTATTTTGTTTTTTTGGCTAACGAATGTGTTTATTGCACATTGCGAGTTAGATAAGAACTTTGGCCCCGCCTACCCGATTGCATTATTTTAGGATATATATATATATTTTTAATTTTATACGATGCATTTTAAAAACTAACATCTGGCCTGATTTATTTATTACACAATAATTTTGAGTTTATTTTGTAAATTTGGATTAATGAGTAGTTATTTTATTTATTCTAATGAAAAATGTTTGTGTTGTTTTGCTTTTGGCAATAAGTAATGCAAACGATGCTATTTTAATTATCTTAACTAATAAACTAATTTCAAATTGCAAAAAAAATATTTTTCCAAAAGTCTTTCTGACACCTACGGTTCAAGTGTGTTTTAGGTAAGAATTCATAGAAATTCATTAAATCAAACAATGCATTATGTAAATATTTTTTAAAAATTCACGAATGATATTCTAAAGTTGCACCATATTTTAATAGTATTGTAGTCTATACTTAAAACATTTATTTGATAGGATATTTTTACATTTGAATATTAATTTCATAGTCCCCGGATTGGCACCTGAAGCGTCATCTTACCTTCTTGTAAGAAAAATTATCGAGATGCGCAGTGGTTGGTGTATCAATGCAGTGCCCTATGCATCATTAGGTGTGATTAGGAAAACGACGACGATGTATTATGTTTTTGTATTTTTTTAATTTCAAAACTCATCAGCTATGAACTAAACAATATTCCGGGTTTAAAAATATACGTATACAAATAACTATCCCAAGCATCAAAGGATATACTTTTGTATTTATCGAGTTGTGACGTCAGTGTCAAAAAAAAATAAACCGCTCTCATTTAAAGTTGAAGAAAATCACATGCGTCGTTGTTCTACGTTGATGAAGATTTCTTTTAATTTATTTGTTTCATTTAACACGGGCACGGCCTAAAAGCCATAAGTTCGTAAATAATATATGTGAACTATTATTAATTAATTTGAAATTAATGAATACATATATGTAAATGAATGTTTTGATTGATTCAGTGACTACGATATTTGCAGTTTGTACTATGAAAGCCTATTTAAAGTATCGTGGCTTCTCTTGTATTACGATTTCAATCATTTTCAAAATAACAGAACCCGTAAACATAATTTGAAGTCCGAAAATATGACTGACATTTTGTAATATTTTGGTTTAATTGAAATCGATTGGTACATTTTTAACAAAAAACAAATGCACACATGTTGTTTTTAGAAGTAGGACTAGAAATAATAGAGTTAGAGTTCCTTTTCAATTACACTGTCAAATCATCGTAATTCTTGTACCCAGTATCCGCAATCAATGGTGCATAGGACATTGTATCGGTATAACAATGCAGCGCATTCTTTACAGGTGATGATGCGTTTAATAATATAACGAATGAACAGTGTTATTTCCTTTCCGGGAATCAAACCCAGAAACTCAAGCATGGTAATTAAACGCGTTTACCGCAACACACGAGACACAACTTCACGAAATCATCACAAGTGCTTACGTAATATATAAAAACACTTAACTTTTGAATTCACTAAATAATTTCGATGTAATATAAAAATATTGAAAAGATAACTGTTTCTCGATAAAAGTTGGCATCACCACGATAAAAAAATGTAATGGAGTTAAAAATTCCACAAGCAGTCGAAACGATAACGCTTTGAGCAACTTTTCACTGGTTGTATTCCCCGGCGCACATAACGCTGTGTAGATGAGTGTCGGTTCTTCGCGACTTACCATTTTGTGTTATTGAAGAATGACCGTTAACCCCAGGAGTACAGCAACCGACTGGCGACTGGTGGCGAGGAGGTTTTCCAAGTTGGCTCCGTGAGACAGTCGCCCCTTCCTCTCGTTTCCCGGCCACTTCGAGACGCCTCCCGAGTCCATATTTAGTAGGAGCCAAGAGTTAATTCTGTCCCAGATTCAATCTTCTGACTTTCGCAACTGCAATCCCAGTGGACTTAAGACTCTTCATCTAAAAAATCCACATAAGTTTACAAAAATAAATGAATTTGAATACACATGTTTCACACAAAATTTAAAAGATTATTTTGGAAAAAAAACAATATGGAAGACTCTAGGCATACGACCAAAAAAGAGGTGGCACGGTAAGATAAACCCAAATCTCAAGTCTGGTCATGTCAAAAGCAGACACAACCGAAGGGCATGAATGACAAAACGTATGAATGTGGAATAGGCTAGAGATGTGTGTCAGGATAGGCGTGTGTGGCAGTTCATCCTCTCTGCCTACCCCTACGGGGAAATGGCGCGATGGTTGTAGTGGTCTAGGCATTTAGAGAGCTTAAAAATTTTGTTATTGTCTGGTTTATGCTATCAGTTCACACACTGTATAACATTCGCCGTTCCACCAACTACCATCACGCCATTTCCCCTAGGTAGAGAGGATAGATCGCCATTCCTAGCTTCTTCCGTTTTTGTTTCGTATTATCATCTCTATGATTTTTTAAGGTTTTGTAATTTTGAGGTTACTCCGCTCCGCCCGTGACGCTCCAAAGTTGTCGTCGGAGAGTTGTCCTGACTGGTGAGTTGGCTTCCCAGATACCGGAAATCTATCACAACACTTAACAACGCTAAAGTTAATCGGTCGATTCCCAAGAACTCGTGACGTAGTTAAAGTAGTTCTTTTTTTTCTAGAAACTTCGCTGCTCAATTATACTCTAATTTTTACAGAGTGTCTCTCTTCAATCCGTGCCTTATGTCTGAGGATAGTGATTACGCCTGACTCCAGGCATGGCTCGTCTGTGAACTATCTTCCTCCATCTGGAACGGCCTTGTACTCTTTTGTAAGCATTCGTCAGTAATTATTCAGTGACCAAGCCGCTCCATCTTGTCGGTTGACGTCCACGCGACCTTGTCCCTTTGACACTTTCCAGGAGAATAGTTTTCTCCAAACTACCAGAGTTCCCCCTGAAAATACGTCCAAAGAACTGTAGGATTCTTTTATCGCACATGGATGTGAGTTTTTCTCCTCCTTACCGTGTGTAAGAAATGTTTATATCCAATTTCCCGTAGTACTGAACTTCCTTATTGGCTAGAGAGCTGTAATGTGCATTGAATTTGAAATAAATAAAAGGGATAGGTTGGAGAACATTTCTGAGAAAGTAAATACAGAAATTTAGGCTTTCACAGGATAACTACCTACCATATGAAATTGATCGATTAAACCAGCTAACGATAGTCATACGCCCTGTAAATGCCTAGACTTTCATATTTCCTTCTTTTAAATGTTCTCCGTCTATGTTGTTATGTCTTAAATTAAAAAAATATATTCATGTCTTAGGACTAGTAAAAAGAAAACTGGGTTTTATAATGGCTGCCATTTTCCGTTGTAATCCGCGCAGACGCGATAATATCAAAATAGGATTCACGGTATTGTGGAAATCGTATAGGTATTATCGGGTCCCTACATTCTGTGTTTACTTTTAGAAGTTTTAAAGGTTATGTATTATGCTGAAGACAATTATTATTATGTTCAAATGCAGATTAATTTTCTAGAACAGGGTCAAAAATTCCTTTTTGATTAGGAGTTTTAGTTTTACGCGGTCTTTACTTCGAATATGAAATATTTTGTTCTTTTTAAAATAATGCTTATTTCGACCTATGGACAAATAAATATTTTATTAGTGTATTCACTAAACTTTTTGTTGATTTATTAAACTTCAAGAACAAAAATGTATGCATTTTGGTGGACTTATTGCTGAAATCAATATATTTCAACTATCTAAAAAACAGAAAGGTCAAAAAAAAAATTAAAAATTTGTACTCAAAAAAATATATAAGTATATATAAATATACATATTTATTTTCAGAATTTAGGCATTTTTTAGTGGGCAGATAGAGCTTGTACATAACGCACTTTTAGGACGAAAACAACTCAACTCAAAAATTCAACTTTTTGGGAAATTGCAAAAAAAGAATGTAAATTGTGACACCTTCGTATTCTTTCGTCGATTGTTTCGTATTTTTCAAATTCAGCACCAAATTTTGAGTTAAAAATTATACCAAAGGCATTCAGCTTTGAATCTATGAAAAAAAAGCGTAATAAAAATAAATTATTATAAGTTTAAACAGTACATTTATTTAATGAGTCATTATTAGATTGAAAAAAAACAAACAAATGCACTGATTAATAAGATAATGAGATAATTTCTATTAAGTCAGATCTGGTCACCAAACACATGTTATTATTTATTGACATGTCATTATTAAAATCGGAACGAAACAATCACAAAGCAAAATTGGTCATTTTAATATTTAAAATAATAAAGTAAAATTGCCATTTGTATCGGAATAAAATCGACTCAAGCGGCTTTCGGTCACTATATGTTTGTCTGCGTTGCGTCATTCACACAGCAATATAAACACAACACTAATAGCGTCGCTTCCATACCGACACGGAACCTAAATTCATTGAGTAACAAAGACACCGATGTAACGGTTTTGTCCTATTCCCACCCAAATGTTGCATTATTTTCAATGCGGAAAGATGGACAGTGTTCATTGAAGTCGCTTTATAATCTTAACTCATTTTAAGTTTTTTTAATATTTTTTTTTTTAGTTAAGTCGTTTTCGTTTTGAAAGTGCGATATAAACTTAAGTATAAAAATACGTGTGTTATACATACACGTTACATGATGAGAAATGTGAGATCAGATAACGAATTTGGAAGGAGACAGGAAGAGGATCCAGGAAAGAAAAGGAATAAAAAAAACGAGGGGAAGTTGGGTTCTTCTTCTTCTTCTTATCAGCCTGTTTCTCTCGACTGCTGGATAAGGGCCTCTTCCAATTTTTTCCATGTTTTTCTGTCCTGGGCATTCTGTTTCCATCCATGGCCCACGAGTTCGACGACGTCGTCACTCCATCTCCTCTGCGGTCTCCCTACTTTCCTTTTACTTTCGTTGGGTCTCCAGTTTCGTATTTAGGGGGTCCACCTATCGACTTCTTGTCTCGCCGCATGACCCGCCCACTGCCATTATTGTCTTCCCACTCTTTCTGCGATATCAGTCACCGTTGTACGGCGTCTTATCTCCTCATTCCTTATTCGGTCTATAAAGAGACGCCCGACATTTGTCTTTCCATAGATCGCTGAGTGCATTAATTTTGTAAACTCTTCTAGCAGTGAGTGACATAGTTTCAAGACCGTATGTTGCCACCGGCAGAACACAAGAGTTGTAGACTTTGTGTTTCAGCTTTCCTAACGCAGCCCAACTTAACCCGATTCGTCTAGGCAGTTCCGCGGTTGGGTTCTAAGGATGTATACTAATGTTTCAGTGTTGTTATTCTGAACCACTCTCGCAGCACTAGAAAACAGTTTTTCTCGTGTATTTTGTATGTAAATACACAAGATAATACGGCCGCAAGAGCGTTTGGAAAGCAACCCAGGTGTTTCTTAAAAATATAGCTATAAGAGGTAGCTCATTCTAAAGTCTGGCACCTTGAACACAACAGAAAATTGATGAAGAATGATTTGGTATGTCCAGGAATTTAAAGTGTCTTCTGAGAAAAGCGAAGTAGTCGACCATGTGATCATGGTTCTGATGAAAGGTAAATGAAGTTCTCAGCAAGATATTTTGGTGCGCAAGAATTTTTGAGTAAGCCTTAATAGATTGGCATTAATGAGTTAAGTTACTTAATCTAAACAGTCTTAAAATCTACATAAATTTACAAAATGTATAATTAACAAAATAAATAAATATGGCATAATCTAGGCGGAAATGGCAAGTGTGACATCGCGAGTCAAGAGAGACAACATCGCTTGCTTCTTAAATGCCTGCCCTTGCTGTAGGAACACATCCGCAGTACCGTTTAGTGAGATTTCGTTCACTGTTCTGAGGATCCTTGGCAGCGGGGAAAAGAATCCGATGTTAGTTTTATAATTTCCCACAGCAAAGACAGGATTGGTACGCAAGTTACGCCGAGGTACATTAAGGTTTATCTGAGCAAGGATATCATGGGCATCTATACAGTTAGATATTGATTTGTGCAAGAATATCAAACTAGCCAAAATCCTTCTGAATTCTAAACTAAAGATATGAAAGTACTCTAGACGATCATAATAGTTGTGTGCATATTATAAAAATCCAAAAAATACATAAAGAGACTGTTGTCAAAATAGTAGGAGAATCCTGCCCCGGAAAACCCCTTCGGATACATGGAACAGATCAACATTCAGAGCGATGTTGTAGCTCTCCCAACAGACATAACCATCGGCAAGTTGGTCTTGAATATCGGAATATGAAACAATCTTTGCTGACGCTGTCTTAGGTAATTATCAGGAACATACAAACCAATGCTTATCATAATCTCAGAGTTATCGATCATATCACGCAACAATCGATAAAAATGTGTAGTCAAATACAAATTTCTTCTAGTTTCTAAACTGTTGTAGCCATGCATACCCTGGAGAAACTCGGCCGGGTAGAGCCAAGGCTAATACTCGTACTCTCTCATGTGAAAATATTTCAGAAACTTCTTTTGGAATTTCTCTATCATAAGAGAGTACTTCAGTTCATGTGGCCCCCAAATCATTGACCCACTCTTAAGTCTACTTCGCACTAAGGAGTTGTAAAGAGTTCTCAGTACGTGGATATTTTCAAAAACCCTGGCAGTACACAGAACGAATCCTAACATCTTCAATGAAGAAGTGAGAGAGGTTGAAAGTTTATGCGCTGATTAAAACGAAGGCACTTAAGTTCGGTGCGCAAGGGTGATTGATACATGGTATTTTTTTATTTTTTTTTAATCTACCACGATGATACATGTTCTGCAAACCCTCCAGAAGATTAATAAAGTCTATATTGGCGTCATGATAACAAACAGAGAAGACTAAAGACACACCATTTTAAAAACTGAGAATCTTCCTATCGATTTCGCTCGTATAAATGTATTTTTTTACCAACATATTATAACAGAGATGTAGAACATTTTAGAGAAGGGTATATAGAAGTCTAAGCATCTACACTGCTTATGACCTGTCATTGGCTGGTTTAAATGGCCACTTTACACGCTGTGTAACATTCACCATTCTGCCTATATTCCTTCAATTCTTCCATCTTTTGATGTTTGTGAAGTTACAGAGCTGAAGCCTTTATCGATGCGGGTGATATTCATCTGATAAAATTATTTTACCTGCATACTGTCAATATTGAAAGAGTGAAACAGTTCAGGTACTTCCGGCAGTATCATCCCTGAAAATCTAGACCCCGACATTGAGATAAAATGCAGAATAGAAGCAGCCCGAACAGGATTTAACTAAATAAACAATATTATTTGTAACGACAATATAAACCTTAAGCTGAGACAACGAATGATCAATCATCAATCCCTTTTTGGCCGAGCCCGCACAATGTGTAAGGAAAAGAACTTCAAGTTTGTTTGGATAAAATATGGCCAAATATTTGTCCGAAAGAGTGAAGCCAGTCCGGTACTTCAAGTGACTTCTGAATTTGTGCTGCAAGATATTTTTTTATAATAATTTTTTATATTTTATTCTTTACTTTGTTTTGTAACTGCTTTTTCCATACTTTAATTATTAACTATCTTTCATGCAATTTCTGCCCATGTTGTTGGTTTTCTATAGATAAAAATTCAGGGCCAAAGCTCAAATAAGTATATATTATCAGAATGTAACTGGTTTGCGTTCAAAGACGAATGACTTTTATCTTAATGTGACTAATAACGACTATGATGCTATATTTATAACAGAAACGTGGCTACTCCCTAATATTCACAATTCTGAACTATTTGACGACCGTTATCAGGTTTACAGGCATGATAGAGAAGGTGACAGACGTGGTGGTGGTGTAATGATTGGATTGAAAAAAGAATACAAAGCTTTTCATCAACTTGTATGGGAATCATCAGTTGAAGACATATGGGTAACATTAACTATTAATAATAATTTTAAAATTAACTTATGCTGTGTCTATATTCCACCAGGCGTTAACCATTTATCTCATTCTGTAATCTTTCTCGACAAATTATGTGATATTAGAACTAAACATCCCAATGATGAATTTATTATAATAGGTGATTTTAATCTGCCCCAAGCCTCTTGGCATAAGAGTATCGATGGGACCATGTATATGGCAAATAGTAATCAAACTGTTACTACAGCTAAATTTTCAGATGTATTGTCGTTTACTAGTCTATCACAGTATTGCAGTATACCAAATAATAACAACAAATATCTCGATCTAGTCGTAAGTTCTCATAATTTGGAAGTCTCCAAGATTAGCCAGCCTCTCATCCCTGAGTGTCGGCACCATATCGCTCTATGTATTAAACTTGAATTATCCGTTTTTACACCGATGCCTAATCACTCCCGTACTATAACATTATTTAAAAAGGCAAATTATAATACAATTAATAACTCCCTTCAGAATATCAACTGGGATAGCGAATTTTTTAATCTTTCTTGTAACACTGCTGTGGATAGATTCTATTACATCTTAAGGGAAATTATATCTGTAAATATTCCCACGAGAGAATGCAAAGCAAATAACTCGTATCCTGTATGGTATAGTCCAGCATTAATTAAACTCACTAAAGAAAAATACAAAATTTTCAAAAAATGGAAGAAATTTAATAACCCCCTTGATAAGATTGAGTTTAATATTCTGCGCGCAAGACAAAAACAAATGGCTAAAGATTGCCTTAAAAGTTTTGTAAATGACTCTGAGATTAAAATTAGTAAAGATCCAAAGCAATTTTGGAATTTTGTTAAGAGTAAAAACAAAAATCATGGTTTGTCGCAATCTATGGTTCTTGATGATATTACAGCGGACAATCCCAGTGATATTTGTGAGTTATTTTCAAAGCATTTTGTTACTTCCTTCAATCATTGCACCCCCAACACACAATTACCTTATACAAACATACAAACTGATGATCATGTCAACATATCTTCTATTTCAATTTCAAAAAGGATGATTATTGGTCATATTAAAAGTTTGTCAAATAGTACAAGCGGGGGTAGTGATAACATATCTTCATATTTCATTAAAATGTGTTGTTATGAAATCGCCAAACCATTATTTCTATTATTTCAATTATCATTAAGTGAAGGCATATTTCCTGATATGTGGAAAAGCGCCCTTATAACACCCATATATAAATCTGGTTCAAAAAATGATATAAAAAATTATCGTCCAATCTCAAAATTAACTATTATCAGCAAACTTTTTGAAAAAATAGTCTACAGTCAACTTTATAATGCTGTCAAAAACACTATCATCGAGAACCAACATGGTTTTGTAAAATTTAGATCCGTCACTTCTAATCTTGTTGTATTTTTGGAATCTGTTTTAAAAGCAATGGACGAAAGAACTCAGGTAGACGTAGTGTATACTGATTATTCAAAGGCTTTTGACACTGTTACGCATAGTATATTACTCAATAAATTATGGAATTTGGGTATCCACGGTAATCTACATAGGTGGCTGACGTCTTACCTTAATAATAGACTACAATCAGTAGTCGTAAACGGGTTTAGTTCCGATGTTGTAAATGTACCCTCAGGCGTTCCACAAGGATCGCATTTGGGGCCATTACTATTTATAATTTTTATCAATGACATTGGTAAGTGCTTTAAATTTGCAAATTTTTTACTTTTTGCTGATGACATGAAAATATATTTAAAAATAAAATCTAATTTAGACTGTGTCAAACTCCAAGAAGATCTCGATAGATTAAATTTATATTGTAAACAAAACTTACTAAAATTGAATATTAAAAAATGCTCTGTGCTCACATTTTCAAGGAACAACTTTAAAATCATCCATAATTATTGCCTTGACTATCAAGTACTTACTAAAGTTAATGAGATGCGGGATCTCGGGGTTCTACTTGACAATAAGTTAACGTTTGAGGCACATGTCAACTCAATTGTGAAAAAATCATACCAAATGTTAGGTTTCCTCTTCCGTATAGGGAGAGAATTCAATCATGCGCGCACTCTTAAAACTCTTTACTTCACATTTGTTCGAAGTCAATTAGAATTCGCATCTCCCGCTTGGAGCCCTCAATACAAAAAATACACAAACCGAATTGAATCTATACAATCAAAATTTTTATCGTATTGCAATTTTAGACGGTTGACTCAGAATACAGGTCCAGATGAGTCTATAAACTTACCTAAACTCCAAACTCTCCAAACTCGAAGGAACATGGCTGATGCCATTTTTATGTATAAAACTTTGAATAACATGATAGATTGCCCTAAGATTCTGTCACTTATTAATTTTAGAGTCCCAGTAACGCAGACCAGAAACCAATCTCTTTTTAAAATTTCTAAATGTAAAACTAAATCTTTTCAAAATTCATTTGTAAATAGAACCTGCCATATGTGTAATCAAAAATTAAATTGTATTGATATTAATAATATATCTTTAACTTCCTTTAAAAGTGAAATTTCCAAAAATAATTCAAGTTATGATGTTGCGCCTTGAATCCGCAGCCTATATTATGCAGGTGATGTGCAGTTCTGTATGTAGGCACATAATAAATGAACACTGTATGGTCAACTATAGTTGTATTATTTATTGTAATGTGCAACTGTGTGACCAATATTCATTTACATTTCTAGTAATATTATAAGTTTTGTATGATTAGTTATTTTATGTTATGTATAATTTTGATGTGACAACATTTACAATAACAATATTATGTGGAAGCCTCTAATTGGACTTTATGATATGTATTTATGGTATAATTGATTCTTATAAATGTATAAATGTCTGTTGGCTTTCCAATGAAATAAAATAAATAAATAAATTTGAAATGTGGATCCACCGTAGAATGTTAAGAATATCTTAGACCGATATGATAACCAACAATGAAGTATTACGTAGAGCCAATACTAAAAGAGAACTATTCACCACTTTTAAGCTCCGTAAGATTTCATATTTTGGCCATGTATTGAGAGGTGATAAATATGCCATACTTCAGCTTGTCATGAAGGGGAAGATCGAGGCACGTAGAGAGGTCGAAAGAAAACAGCTTTCCTGGCTTCGAAACATCCGAGCATGGACCAGGATTAGAACTGTGGAGGAGCTTTTTCGCACTGCTCAGGATAGGGAAGCTTTCTCCCAAGTGATCGTCGACGTCGGGGGGACCCGACATGACACGTGAAGAAGAATACTGGGCAATGTCTGAAAATATTTTTAGTGTTTATACTTCTTGGACCGGGTGGATTTATCAACAATATTTTTGGTTTATACAGAGCTGTTAATTTTAACATATTACAACAGAGATGGAGAACATTTTAGAGAATGGAAAATAGAAGTATTTTTTAATGTTTACAAAAAGCATTTGTGTTTTGTGGATCTAAATCAGATTCTTTCCTTAAATTCCTTCTAATTTCCACCCATTTATTTATTTTTACTGGATTTTTGGATTACCAAGTAGTATTAACTAAAATAATATCAAATTCAATACATTTTTAAAAGTTGATTTCTACATTAGTACACTACTCTGTTGGTGAAAAGACCACCATTTTTGAAAAAATATTTATTTTATGTTTTCAACCATAAACAAGTACCTACTTAAATTTAATATTTACAATCCTTAGTTTTGGAATTTAATCACAAAAAAGTATCTAGGTACCTACTTATCAATGAAATATCTTTTTCCAAGCTAATAGCAGGCAAACCGACGTTCGGGCAGGACAACGTCTGTCGGGTCCGCTTGTATATGTATAAATAAATAGTGTGTGCTCATAAATGTAACCAAAACAAGATAAAAAATAAAACAAAGGTAATCGAAAATTTCAATTCTACAGAAAAATAAGTACCTCTTAAAATTAAGATCTAAAATATGCATGTAAAATAGGAAAGAAAGAAAACAAAAGGTTAAAACTAAAATAATTCAAGTGTATTTAATGAGAGATAAAAACACCGAGTTTAAGAATGTTTTACGTAAATAATAAATCAGTACAGAAACGTTTTGTCTACCAGCACTTTCGTATTAAAAACATAATTTTATTTTTATTATGACATGTTTTCAAGTCAAGTGGCAACATATTAAATATTTTTGGAACAATATAATCCAACTTACGCTCTCCATATTTATTTTTAAATTTTGGTACAAAACCAGTCCATCAACATTTAAATCTTGTTAGATAGCTATGTTCTAATTTATCCATTAAATCAGAAATGGGTCGATTTTGTTGCGATTTAGCAGCGATTCGCAGATGGAAAGTCGGTTGATGAAGTTTTTGCCTCAGCTGGTGTGGCACCCAAACATCGAGCTTTTTTTCAATCCAGCCTTCTGCAAATAGTTCAAATGGTTTTATAATCGATATTCAGCTCCTGGGCGATGCTACGACTGCTAACATGACGGTATATGTCGATATTTTCTTTAGTTTTATCGTCATTTTCGATGACAGGCCTGCCAGAGCGTGGTGCATCATTCACCTCCACTACACCAGAACAAAATCACTCGAACCACTGTTGTGCAGCACGAATCAAAAGAGTATCGGCCCCGTGTACATCGCACATTTTTTTGGTCGCTTTCGACGCGTTTTTCCCTTTCAGGTACCTAGTAAAAGATGACGAATTTCTTCCTTTTAGACCTCTATACTCGACGCACGATAGTTCACGACTGAACCGACCAAGCGCAATAATGCCAAAGAAACGTTTGTAGTATACACTCACACCTTTACAACGCCGTATTGTATAATCCAATATGACTAATAATGATCGATATATACTTAGTTGAAAAAAAGGCGCGAAATACGAAATTACTTTTTCCCCCAATCTGATATATATATATTTTTAAGAAAGAAATATTAGCGTTCTTATAATTTACTCAAATATTTCAATTTCTGTTGCTAATTTTAACAAGTTGTAAATAACTTACTACTAGAAAATGGAAATCAAGTCGGGGTAGAGTGGTATTCGAACCTCGGACCTCTGGCTCGTGAGTCCGAACACTTGTCACAGGACCACAACCTAATTCAGATATAAAAGAAATTGGGACAAGACAGAGGATGGTGGGAAGGAAAAAGAAGGAAAGTGGTGGAAAGTGAGGAGTGGTGAAGGATGAATGAAGGAAAACAGTAGTTTAAGATGGCATTTTCAAGAGCAAAAAAGATAAAACGTCTATTCTTTGTGATTCTGAATCAAGCTTGTTAGTTCTTTTCTGTGCCTATTCAATATAAATATATCTAGACTATATAAAGTCTTGTTAAATCTTTCACATCACGAGGGATGGTAGAATATTTCCGATGATTGGTTTTAATGTTAGGAATGTAGAAATGGCCAGAAAGTCTAGTTGGTTTGGAGGGGGCACGGCAAGCAAGTACAGTAGATTAATTAGTTCTGAGGAATCAAACTTATTGTTGTTTTCATTATAAGTCTCAAGACTCAATAATTTATTTTTTTTAATTCAAAATATGCATAAATACAAAATGAAAACAAAAAATATAAAAACCGACTTTATTTAACATGTTACAGCATCATCTTTACTAAACGGCTTTTAAAAGAGTCATGATTCATGATGCCGTATTGTAAGCTTGTATGTTCTGATTCTATTTCACACGCAGAACTATATTCTTCCTCCGCTAAAATACGGAATTAATAGATACCTACGTGAAATTATTTCATTTGACTGACGCCTGAAGCGTGAGACTAATCATCTTACCACGATTTTAAAAAGTGTTAAAATAAGTGTTTTAACAACTACTGCCCATTTTAAAAACAATAAGAAAGAAAATATCTCTAGTTAAAATATTATCTGCTCAAAAACTTAAATAGATCAGGCGCGACCTCACGTTATTTATAAGCCAACGCAGAAAACTTAGTCATGAAATAGGAATTCGGAATTTAGTTTAGAAAATAACACAATACTTATGTAGGTTATGTGGGTAAAAGAATTATAAATATATCAAACCAATGCAACAGGTATATTATACATTTTCAGATATAATTTCGACCTTTGCTCAGAGAAATTTCTCTTTGATGGCCCCAAGAGTGTTGAATGTCCTGAATAAACATAAAACAAAAACCATTTTCAGAAAGAGTTTACAAGTCTGGGTTTTGTCTAAGGGAAGAGACCATTGCAGGAGACTGCTGCGAGATGTTGCATAGATTTATATTCAATAGAAAGCGTGTTGTCCGGATGTTTGTTGAAATATATGTATGTTCATGTAATAATATTTTATTTTTGCTATTATTTAATAATGTACATGCTCCCACTTTCCATTATGTTGTATCCAAACTCAACACAGGGCCATTGGCCTCATGGAGTTTGGGATACGTTATTATTATTGTTTGTAATATGTACGTAAAAAAAATACAAAATTGGGAAGACAAATAATGTAAAAATATGATGAAGGTAGGTATAATGAATGCATAAAGAAATTGACTTCCTCACACTAAAGCAACAAGTAAAATATAATCTTCCATTTTTATTCATAATATGATAGAATTTAATCAACAATGCCATACATCTGTCTTCAATCCGTGCCTCATGTCTGAGGAAGGTGACCACGCCTGACTCTCTCCCTCCATCTGGAATGATCTTGTGCTGTTTTGTAAGCATTTATCAGTGAAAATTCAGTTACCAAACCGCGCTCCGTCTCAAAGTTTCTCGACAATGCATGAAAAAAAAAGAACTACTTTGAACGACGTCACGAACTTTCCGCAATCAACCAGTGATAAAGTGTTTTGTTCGGTTTCCGGTTACCGGGAAGCCAACTCACCAATCAGCATAACCCAACGAAGAGAACTAGTGACGTCACAGGCGGAGTAATTTCAAAATTACAAAACTGAACAAATCATGGCTCTGATAGGTACGATACATTTTATTTTTTGGCCTAGTTTGATGGTCTATTGACAATTTTTTTTTTTAATTAACAAGCCCACTGAATCTCCAGTAACATGATAAATAAGGTGCATATTATTATACATTTTAAATATGGTTGCTAGCCATCTCACTGATAACCCGCTCTGAGATAGCTTGCCATGATTCTTTAGCTATTTGTACGTATTTTTTTATTTGTTTCTTTTCAGTTCACATACAGTAAACAATATAAGTATAGACAATTGATAAAATAAATAATAATACCACTAAACATCTTTCATCATTTATATGTGAACACCGCAATTATCACAAAACAAAATATACATTTGTTAAATAGACCAAAATTTCATTTGGAATATACCGGTGTTCTTTACACCCTGTCACATCCGAAACCACGATGATCAGTATGGGCAAGAAGATATATTAGCATATTTTAAAAATATTTAGAATAAAGAAAAAAAATTACAATAAAATATTTTTAAAAACAAATGGTTGCTTACTTCTGCAGGGGAAAAGTGAGGGGAGCGCGGCGCAGTATCAGACTCCCCTTTTCCCCCTCCTCGTTTCACCCCTACAGAAGTAAACAACTTTTTGGTATTTTATTTTTTTAAATTTTGTTCGATCTAAAAAAATATTTAAATGAGCCGATATGTCTTCTTGCTCATACTGGTCATCGTGGTTTCGGATGTGACAGGGTTTAATGAACACCCTGTATATATATAAATTATGCAATTTATTAAAATTTAATTCAAAATAGATATAATTTGTACAATTTCATAAAAAAATATTAAAGATTAATAATGTATAAATAAGTGTCTTGTAATAACAATAAGTCCTTTTTTATGATTTACAATAATTATAATAATAATGGTTACAAAAAATAAAAAGATGAACTAACAATTAATTAAGGGTATTTAACAATTCGAAACTAATGGATGGGATGAAGGGAGGGGCGTGAGAGTTTAATAGGTTTAGAGTGATCTTTCAATATAGCCCGTTATACGATGTTCCATTGTTATAATTCATCCTCTCCTTTTTTTCCAACTATATCTCAAACAACATAAAATATTTTCATAATCTAATCAGTGCTTGTTTGTCCTAATCAGTACGTGTGCTTATAAAAAGAATATCGTGTTGGTTTTATATGTTTGTGCACCAACTATGGTGAAGGTGTATTGTGGGTTTTGCATGTTGGTTTGATTAGTGTCCTGACGAAGAGATGGGTATGTCCCGAAACCGGTAGACTTAGAAAAGTCAGTAAGTAGTAATATACAAATATTTAATAATATTTAGATATCATTTTAACTTGCTAAAATTCCACTAGTCCATGTGTTTTGTAGCTGCACGACGATTGGTAATCTAGCTTCCATATATAAATGTTATTAACTATAAAATACCTAAATTTTGTAAATTGGGTCTAGAATTCCAACCGTCCATGCGCTTAGTAGCTGCAAAACGTGTTGTAATTTTACTCGTTTTTATTATTGATAGTATATATTTTTTTATTTTTTTTATTTCATTAATGCACTAAATTTCTTTGCTAATTTATAAAATGTGCAAATGGGGACTAGATTTTTCACCGTCCATGCGCTCTGTAGCTGCAAGACATGCTATAATCAAGCTCCTATCTGTTATAATTTAATTTGATCTTAATTGGAAAAGAGAAACTAGAGTCCCAACGTCCATGCGCTCTGTAGCAGCAAGACGTGCTGGTATATTTATTTATTGTACAGCAACCTTGAGGTGCTTTTCACAAAAATGGCGTTATGTAAATTATCCAACTATATATTTATTTATTTTACATAAACGGCATAAATTGCCTTTAACAATATATTATTATATTATATTATTATAGCATTCAGCTTTCAACCAAATATAAGGTGTATTTTGAAATTGAAATTGGTAGAACACAATGTAAAAATAGTAACAAAATATGCTCTGTTTTTATAAAATCAGTTCCTACTTTTAATTGTGCTTGAAATTTTTAGTATCTATTATTTATTTATTTGTTGGCAACATTAAGTGCAACATTTGGTTTGCCGGCAAAAACGAAATTTAAATCTTCGGATGCAAAACTGTGATTTAAAACGAATGTTTGTTCTTTGCATAAAGATAGTAAAACAAATCAAATAAGTTGAATAAAAACGTATGTTTTTAATTCAGTTTTAAAGGGTCCTGCTCAGACAAATAATATTTGTGTGTTTGTGTATAAAATAATCATAGATTTTGACAGGTTCGATGGCGACGCTCAGTGATAAATTTTGAAACTAGAATTTGTTTTGTGCATATGTCAAATTTCTCTTTAATTTTCTATTCTCCGGGTAGCTGCAAGCCTTCAAACCATGTGTTTTGTCTAAAATGGCGATGAGCGTCGGCGCTGCGCTCGTTAAAAAATATTTTCTTCTCATAGCTTTTCTAACCAAACAAAACGTTTACATAAAAATCAATATGAAGTTCATTATTTAGTTATAAGGTTAGCGTTCTTATTTATTTTATTTTATTAGATTTATTTTAATTTTGTTCGACATATCATTCTAAAATGATTTTATGGTACTAAAATTAAAAAATGTTAGGTAATAAATACTCAGAGCTCTAAAACTAAAATAAACTAAATTTTACCTTCTCCATTATGTGCGCTCCTGGTGAGAAAAACCGATTGTAACTCGGCAAGCTTTATGTCGCTAGAGTTGTTAGGGAGTGAAAATTCAACTTTTTGACGCGGATTTTATTTTGTCTCGTTATTTTTTAAAAATATTGTAAAAATTCAATTTTTAAAAGACTTGGTTTTACTTGAACCTTATTTTTTATCTTCATAGCATAGGTACTAAAAATTTAATTCGATTGTTTTTTTAATCCATTGAAAAAATGTATAAATTTATTAATCATTTTATTTGAGAAAGTTTGTTTATTTCATTACTCGGCAAAGTTTTATTGTTTTGAAAATGAATACTATCAAAACACACAAAAATACAAGAAACCAAATTTCCCGCCAAATTTGAAATCGTGTTTTCATATCATTGAAATTCTAACAAAAATTTACAGCTATAGCTTTATGTGCTCCTGGTAATGAGAATCAATTGATGCGACCACATTGTGGGCAGGTCTGGTAAAACGAACGCAAAATTAGGAATCGTACGATTTTGCCATTTTAAAACGAATGTTTTTTTAAACTCGCGCAATAATAAAAAAAAAACATAAATTAGATAAAAACAATATGTTTTAAAGATATTTATGTTAAAAAATATACTTAAAAGTTTTATGTAACTAAAATATAATTACTTCTAGACCGGCAGATTACGCCATTTCAAATTTTATCTGGGATCTCAATAATAAAATTTGTGAAAATGATTTTAAAAAATTAATTGAACAAGAAAGTGGCCGCAGCAGAATCTTACTTTTTTGTTTTTGATAAGAAATAAAAGCATTTTAAATCACATAAATTTTTACGACATTTTCCTTTATTTTTACTTAAAATTATGCCTTCGGTAATACTTTTAAAAAATATATTGAAATACTTTAGTTGAAACCTTTTTTGTAGAATTATTTTTTTTTTTTTAAAAGAAGATAATTCTGGTTGTAATATTCAATTAAAAATAATATCTTATTCACTTTTTTATAACCGTCAAACCTGCCCTAATCGTTTTCGATTTTGCCATTTTTGTCATTTTCGATTTTAACATTTTAAAACGAATGTTTTTTAAAAATCGCGCAATAATAAAAATTTTAATTTATAAATTAGATAAAAACAATATTTTAATAGGTATTTCTATTTTTAAAATACTTAAAAGTTTGATATAACTAAAATATAATTACTTTTATACCGGCAGATTACGCCATTTCAAATTTAGACTAAGCTTAGGTATCTGGGATCTCAATAAAGACTAAGTATTGAACTATTTTTTTTAAAAATAATTTAAAGATAATAAATTGAACAAGAAAGTGGCGGCGGCAGAATCTTAATTTTTTTGATTTTGAAAAAAAATATAAGCATTTTAAATCACATAAATTTTTGGGAAATTTTCTTTTATTTCTACGTAAAATTATGCAATCGGTAATACAAAAAAAATAATGATTGAAATAGTTTAGTAAAAACCTTTTTTTATAGAACTGGGTTTTTTTTTTTTAATACGGTAATTCTAGTTGTAATATTTAATATTAAACAATATCTTGCCGCGAAATTTTACGCATTTGGTGGCAAACCTTACGATTTAAATTACGGATTGATTGTGTGGTGAATACTGGGGTACAGTTTGTTTACGACAAATAAAATGGGTTGCTAGAATGATATAGTTATTATTTCAATCATGATTGAATTCATAGAATGATAATACAATAAATTATATATCCCCTTTCAACATTATTTGATCATCGTGATTATTTTAAACAATTTACATGCTCATACTACCGGAAATAAGACTATAAAGGCAGCTGTGGCGCTTTTTGGGGTATTTTCTTGAACAAATTTTTTTCTGAAATGTACGTAAAAAATCGTAGCAAACGCTCATTTTGTTATCAGTTAAAAGTGTATAGAAAACTAAAATTACATAGAAAAGGTACTGAATTTTATTTCATTCCAGGCACAGTTCCATACTATAAATGCTTGGTCACAGTGGCGAGCGTTTGCAGCGGGGCGCGGGCGCGCTTTTCCACCATGGCCAAGTATGTAATTTTGGCTGGGATAGAGTACAAATCGGTATTAATTGTGACATTTTTTTTTTGCTCATTGAAAATAGTGCCATAAATTGTTTGAAATAATCATTATAAAAGTAAAAACAATTATAATCAACGTACCATATTTTACAAAAAAAAATCATTTATTAAAAACATCATACATTACATACAGAAGTATTGATTACATCCAAAAATGTCGGCAGTGTAATCGCAGTTATTATAGAATTGATAAAAATAATATCATAGAAAACTTTTCCCCTGGAAACAAACGCGGGAAACATCTTAGAATGTCTAAATTTTACACAGAGGATCTACTTTAGTAGGTGTTGGTCTGAATGCTTGGCCATAGTGGCAAAGCATTTGCGGCACGGCGCGGGCGCGGTACGCGACGCCTTTTCACCGTGTCAGCGCCCGCCGCAAACGCTCGCCACTTTGGCCAAGCATTTAGACCAACACCTACTAATGTAGATCCTCTGTCTAAAATTTAGACATTCTTAGATGTTTCCCGCGTTTGTTTCCAGGGGAAAAGTTGTCTATGATATTAATTTTTATCAATTCTATAATAACTGCGATTAGTTTATGGTGTAAAGCAAGACAGCTGATAATTTGACATTTGACACAAACTTTTCTGGTGTATTATTGTAGATAAGATTACATTTAGTCATTTAAAGTTTCTAAGTGGAATATACTCGGTAGATTATTTTAATTCACACATTTGACATGACACAGAGAGAAGATACAGACGTTATGGGAAATCTTAGAACTGTTTTGAACCAAATAGAAGCCGCTTGTTTGAAGCGAAGCCAGGTAAAATATTAAATAAAAAATGTTTATTATCAGGCAGTATAGTTTCCAGTTTTAGTTATTCTTTTTAACAAGTCGTTTTAATTTTCGCCTAATTAATGCTTATTTTTAAATGACAATTATGCAATATGCAATATTTTAATATAAAATAATATTTTGTAGCCGTTTTTATAAATAATATGTATAATTTAAAAAGATGTTTACTTGCCTGAATTAAAATATATATTAAGAATATCTAAACATGACTCGAGTGCGGTGTGATAGTTTGCATTCGTTGAGAAGAATGCTGGAATGCACAAAACAACCCTGGCTTCAAATCTTTATGTCCATTAATAGTTTTATTAATGGCACATTGAAAGCCCCACCCACTTACCTGAATCTGTTTTAAAGGTCTTGTGTCTTCTTTTCAGATCCGCACATTTAACGTTATTTTTTAAATTTAAAAAAAAATCTTTGTTTTCAAAAGATTCGCGTATTTTTATTTTTTAAATTTATATTTCCCGCTTTCAATGCCTCTATCGCCGTCAGAGCAACCTAAGTACATACAGTCAATTTGTCCGACACCCTCAATCAAATTTTCTCAATTCTAACGACTTACCATTCTTGAGGTCCTGGATTCGATTCCTGGCAAGATTGACGATGTGAAATATTGATTTTAAAGTTTTTTTTAACAGCAATATTTCACTGTTCCTCGACTAGCACCTGAATCATAAGACTGATCACCTTACCTTCATGTAAAAAATAATCCAACTACGCTGCATTTGGTTTACCAGTGCAGTGTCCTATGCACCACCTTAAGTATTATCTTCTTCTTCGCAGTCTCAATCCTAGGGATTAGTTTGCAGCAAAGTCCCGCATCTCGTCCTCCATTAGTCTCTATTTTCTGCAGCCCTCTTTAGCTCGACATATGGGGCGCAGTTTCAATCTTCGCACACTTGCTCCAAATATTCCCATCTGGGCGCCCTCTATAATTTGTCCCCTCAGCCATTCCCTCTATGATGTCGTGCGGGAGACCCTCATGGCCCATAATGTGGCCAATCCATCGGGCTCGCCTCTGAGATGGTTTTGATTAGGTGCCTACCTTCTTCGATTCTGTTGAGAACCTCGTCATTAGTGATGTGGTCTCTCCAGCAAATTCCTAATATTTTTCTGTAGCACTACATCTCGAAGGCCTCTAGTCTGTTTTTATCTTTTTCAGTAAGGCACCATGTCTCACAACCGTGCATCAATATTCTGCATGCATATGTCTTGGCAAGTTGCTTGCGGAGTTTTAGATTGATATTATTTGACTTAAAAATCTTTGATTTTTTGTTAAACGCAAGCCTTGCTTGGTGTATGCGGCATTCGACTTCTCTTTTTGTTCTCCCATCCTAAGTATTATCATCATTGCCTTATTCTGTGGAATTTGAATTTAATTTTTATGAAGTAATATCTCTAAATTAATTATTACTCATTGATCCAGATCGACATTTACAAAAGTTTTTTTTTTTTTAAAGTTTCTTTTTGCTAAAAAGTATTATAAATAATGAAAAAACTAAATAAATAAAGTACTGTCAAAATATTATGGTTAGAAAAATAAACAAAGCTCTATCTGAAGGATAGCTCTTGTAGCAATCTACAATTAGGTAGTTACTGCTGGACATGTGACTAACAGGCTGCTTGGTGATTCCTGGGAGATGGTAGATGCACATATGTGCAGTTACCGAGGGATGGTGTGTATTGTTCCAATGACTTGGTGTCCATTTTGGTCTGAATTTTTTTGTTTTATGATAGGTACACAACATTCCAATTATATGATGTTTTTAACACAGTTACAGATGTATGGAACAGGTGGTACTGTCTACACATACTGGAAAAATCATATTTATTATTTAATGTGAAATATTTCATTACAGATATTGCCAAATATCAAACCCCGCTTAGTTTGTGTTTCAAAGACAAAGCCCAATACTTCTATAATAGAGGCGTACGAAGCTGGACAGCGGCACTTTGGAGAGAACTACGCCAATGAACTGAACGACAAGGCCATTAGTCCGGACATTTTGGAGAGCTGCAAGGAAATAAAGTGGCACTTCATCGGCCATTTGCAGACAAACAAGTTAAATAAAGTTATCAGTTGTCCCGGGCTGTTTATGGTAGAGACAGTTCACTCTGTAAAGCTCGCTGATTCGCTGAACAAAAGTTGGCCGAAGCACGCCAAAGAAGATGAAAAATTAAATGTTATGATTCAAGTCAATACAAGTGGAGAGGATGGTACGTTGTGCATTAAATTAAAGTAAATTTATGATTTCATTTAGTCTACTTTGCTGTATAGCGGTCGGTGGATTAACTTACCATGTATGAGGTCCAATTTCCTTTCAGTCGGAATTAAATATACATTTGATTGCGTAGTGCAGAGAAAACATATCCAAAAAAATTAATAGCTTGTCGGTTCATCTATGTTACATAGGAAACGTTTGAAAAATATCACATTTAAAAATAACAGTATTGTATTATATGCAATCCTGTTGTAAATATGTTAAACTTGAAAATTGACAATTTTAAACAAGTATGTCATCCATCATTTCTCTAAAAAAAATAAATTATTTCTATTTTTTATTTAAAAGACACAATACACAATTTTATTACGGCACAATTATTAATTTTAATGTCCCGACTTGTTAGAAACCTTCGTGTTAAGTCGGGACTCTTTAATGCTAAAATTAATACATTTTATAAATATTATGACACATTAATATACAAAATACATATAAAAAATTTATACATATCAAAAAATATAAAACATACAAGTTATTTAATGACACAAAGAAGTAGCAAAGTTAAGATCATGTATCTTAAATTTTAATTTATTTCTTTAATAATTTAAATTAGTCAAAATAAAAATTAAATAATTTAATGAAATAATAATAGTGATACATTTATATGGTACAATACATAATTTAATAATTTAGTAAACAGATTAATAAATAATTTCATGTTTCAATTAGCAATAGTTCAAATACATATGTATAAGTTATTAAGCATCACTATTAAGTTTATTAAAAAATGAAGCTCTGTAAATGACCAGATTTCCATATCATTTCTTTAAAAAGATCTCTATCTCTGTTATAATATATTATATACATTTTGATACACTCCCTAAGGCATCGGTCGGCAATTGGTTTTGGTGGCAGGCCATATGAATACATCGATTCTTTTTGGGGGCCACGCGACCGTCGACGTCACTCGTGTACATGCGAGCCAAACACAGCTGAATAAAAACCAATGTACCTAATATGCAATTAAAGAATTGCTGTGATGAATGAATACAATGTATAACGAAATTTTAATATAAAACTTGCTGACTACAACACTCATTTACCCTGAACATTCTGATTTATGAAAAAATAAGTGAAATCCTTGATTAAAGACCAGACTGCGTGTACTACTTAACTGTGGTCCATTCATGAACTGAACAGGAACCCCAAGAGCCAGAAGGGAGCATTTGCGGGCCGGATCTGGCCCGCAGACCGCCAATTGCTGATCGTTTCCCTAGGGAGTTGAATCGGGTAGTTGTCTAAAACATTGGGACGTGCTTATAATATTATTAAGAATATTTTCACTTATGTAATATTATAAAGCTTTATTATTTAGTACCTATTGTATAAACCTATGTGATTATGTGTAATGCCTCACCAAGTCATTAAGTCTATCTTTATGGACAATTTTTACCTTGTTTAACCCATGTTTATATTATTTTCTGTTTGAAATATGATTAAAATTTTAATTGATTTCAGTAAAAAATGGTGTAGAGCCTTCCAAAGTAGCAGAACTAGCAACACACATAAAGGAAAAATGTCCCAATCTCCTTCTGAAAGGTCTCATGACCATCGGACAATATGGATATGACTGTAGTCTAGGGCCAAATCCTGACTTTATATGCCTAGCTAAGTGTAGAGAAACAGTTTGCTCAGAGATGGGGCTAGACCTCGCAGATTTGGAGTTGTCCATGGGAATGTCAAGTGACTTCGAACATGCTGTAAGGAAAATTATTGAAGTTTCTCGGTGGAATTAATTTTATTTTTCAGGGCATTTCTATTTTAATGCATTTCGCAGCCTTTTAATTTTAAAGCGTCAGTTTAAATACAGGTAGTCATTGACTTAAGACATATGCAACTTACAACCACAATCCGTGATCATTGTCTGATCGAAAAGTATAGCGATAGTAAGCATTTTTTAAACCCTAAAAAGTGTCTACAAAAAGAAAACTGTAAATTTCAAGATGCAAAACAACTTACCATGAACCAATCATACAACCGCAAAATTCTCGACATAAACACAACTCAAATAAATAAAAACTTACAATACTTTCGGTTTAAGGGACTTATGAGTATTATGCTATTGAAATCTAGAACCTCCATAATTCTGCCCATTAAGAAAACAAGTAACGATAAAACGTTTAAAAGGGCTATAAAAAAAAGAAAATGGAGGCAGGTAAAAATCCATTGGATTGTGTCATTCAGTCGAACCAATTTTGAATTATTTTTTCTATTAGAATCACTTTTGTAATCATATCATATTATTCTTGTTGGTTGTAGATATATTGTGACAGGTCCCCGTAAATTAGTTCTCGCCCTCCAAACCCAAGTCTTTAGAGAGTTGTTGACTACTGAGTGCATGAGTGTTCTCATAATGCTAAACCCCCCTCTCCAGGCCCAGATCTCCGAGCTATTAGGTAGAGGGCGAGGGCTCTAACATCCTCAGGTTTAACCAGAGGTCCCCCAAGGATGCGACTTCTTCTGTGATATAAAGCATCACATTCAAGAATCTGTATAAGTGTTTTATCATCTACAATGCAGAACCTACATCTAGAAGTTGCAGAAATTTGCGTTCTAGCAAGGTGTTAATTCAATCTGCAGTGCCCTGTAAAGGCTCTAGTGCCAAGTTTCAGCCAAGCCTCATTAGGTCAAAAGCAAATCTTTGCAAGTACCCCTTTAGTTCTTTCTACGTCTACTTATGTATATACCTATTTAAAGAAAGTAATGAGGATTTTAGTTTTTCTCAAAAAACCCTATTTATTCTTTTGTCCCCTTCAAAGTAATCAAATATTGATTTATTTTTCAGATTGAATTAGGCGCTACAAACGTAAGAGTGGGCTCAACAATATTCGGACCCCGCTTAAAAAAGTAAAAGATTGCTAGAGAATACTTACATTTATAATAATTTACAAAAAATAAACACTAATTATGAAATTGTATTAAAATGTTTTTCATTTAGTTTTACAAACTAGTAACATCTGTCATAAGTCATTTCATCTATTAGGTCTTAGCTTATATCATCATAATTTATATTATAAATCTGCAAAAGAAGCTTTAAAAAACTTACATAATGGACAACATTATTTTTTGGTATGTGTATTTTTGTACATACACAAATCTGGATTTCTCCCGAGGGGGAGTAGGTCAATAATCCTGAATTTGAAAAAATTCTACCTCATCTCTGTAGGAATATTGATAAAAAAAAAAAAAATTACATAATGGATCCAAAATTAATATAAAATATTGAGTCTTAATCCAAGCTCACACCTGTGGGTTCCTACAGTTCTGGAAAGACCATCGATGACAATCTTGCAGATTTGTTCGGCGGAACTAAGGAATGCGGGATTGGCAAGAGTGCCAGCTACTGATAGTCTCCTGGAGCCGTCTGATGATGTCCACATGCTCCATTTAGGAGCGAAGGTAGGAAAAGAAGAAATGGATGCAAAAAAGATTTTGAAACACGCACTTCAATAAAATTTCACATTTTATTATTTGATTCGTGAAAATAAATTTCACCATGTACCTACATATTTTTATTTGAGTAAAATAAAGCAGGTAAGTTTTTATTTTTGGCTTTCGTTATTAGTCTGGATAAGTCAATCAAAATAACTCAAATCAGTTCTTGATGTAAATAAATTGATAAAAAAATTTAGTGAAAAACACCTTTTAAATAAATATTTCTCACAATTGAAAATCTAATCGCGACCTTGACTGATTTTGCAATAAACTGTTACAATGAAGTGACTTTAATTATCAGGAGAACATAATGTTTGAAAGCAGTGTACTAAACTCAACCTTGACAAATTTTTCAAGCAAGGACATGTCTGACTATTCGGTCACTGTTATCAGGAGCACATGAATACAAATGTCTGTAGGTATTAGTTACGTTGTTTGTTTTTATCAGATTGCACAGTAACGTTGGAAATGGGATTAATGTCAAGTACATTATTATGATTTCCTGGTATTTCAATTGTATGAATTGCTTAATGACAAAAGTTTTATTGTTTATGCTAAAAACATTTATATTAAAATCGATATGGTAATGTTTTTTTTTTTAAAACATTTTTATTAAAATCGAAATGGTTGTTTTTTTTTTTTTTTAGTTCTTTATTACATGGGACAAAAGTGTTCCAAAATTTTGGTTTGGTTTTAGTTTAACAATAAATGTGTAATGGACAGTTTCGGTTTGCGCTTGCAATTCTCGACCTGAGTACCTGCTGCAAACTGTAGCTAACTTCGTTGTTGACAATCATAGAATGGTTTTTGTCCGTATTCCGTATGGGTGACTATTAGCCAGTGACATATTATTACTCTAAGGATTAAACATAAATATATCATCGATATAAATATTATAATTTTTTTAGAAATCGATGTTGATTTTGAACATCGATATACTGATGTATCGATATTTTGGTAGGCGATGATGTATCCGTATTTACATGTTTTTTTTTTTTTTTTTCAATATTTCAGAGTGCAATGTATTCTTTTTGCTCATATTTTAAAACATTCTTTTAAGATGGTAAAATGTTGGCCAACTCATCCTGTTGTTTATTACCTATCATCAAGATGTGTGCCGTAATTTTTTGCATTTCTTATAATAGAAACACAAAAACTCCAAAAATGAAATGCCTGAATATGAAATATATCTTTAGAACCAATGACATTAAATTCAATAGACACGTTACTAGCGCGTAATAGAGATGTCATATATACTAGTTTTTTTCAAGAAATTTTAGGTGACATTTTCTGTAGGTCATTTTCATTTATTGATTTTACACCACATTATTATAAAAGTGGCCATTTACAGTGGTAAATTGTAACAGAAAACTTGGATTTGAGAAAAATCATATTTGATGAGGAAATTTAGTGGGTTTTCAATTTTGTTTATTTATTAATAGACTATCAAACTACGCAAAAAAATAATTAAGTATCGTATTATCAGCACTATGATTTTTTAAAGTTTTGTAATTTTGAAATTACTCCCCTAGTGACATCACAAGTTCTAGTCGGTGAGTTCTGCTGATTGGTGACAGAAATCTATCACAAAACTGTATCATTGGTTTATTAGAAAGAACTTATGACATAGTTCAAAGTAGTTTGTTTTTATCAAAATCATTTTTTCATACATCTTCGAGAAACTTCGTCCTACAATTAAATGCTCTAATTTTTACTGTGCGTAAAACTTTTTTATGTCCAATTTTCTGTAGCACTGAACTTCCTCTTTACCATATAGTCTCTATAATCCAAACAATTAAAAACCGAGTCTGTTCAGTTAGTACAAATTTTAGTATTACTGGAATCTTTAAAAAATAAAACAAACTTTCTGCATATTGTTCATCAATATGATTTATTTTTGAGAATAGTTAATATGATGCTATTTTCTTGACTAACATTTTCAAAAGGAGCTTCTGATATTACATTTTTACCACCTGAATAAAATTTTGATTCATTGGACTGCATGAGTGAAGTATAGTTTGGAGAAAGAAACATACAGTAATTTGTCATCAATCATCAAATCAGTGCAATTTGAGTGGCCAGAAGCATTATTGAGTAACAATAAGGCTTTTGGAGGCAATTTTAATTCTTTCATTCCCTCTCCCTTCACCTGATGCTATGGTTCGGTAAATAGTGTAGGTGTAGAAAGAAATTACCTTAAAGCAATATACCCACCCTTATATGTATATAAAATGAAAATGTTTATGAAGTATTTATTGTGTATGCAGTTAATTGTTAGAATTTCATATTCAAATTTGGTAAGGTATCCAAAATAAAATATTTTCATTGGATTAAATTCTACTTTTATTTATTTGAATATACAAGGGTGTATAATGTGATGTTTTAACTATTTTTTCAAAATAAACCTTTGTAAATTAAATCTGGATTTTTTTGGTGCAAGTTTTTACAGGTTTAAAAAATCTTTTCTTGAGGTAGTAATTTTAATTTTTTTGTCCTAGCTTTAATTTGATTTAGTTGTATTTTATTTTATTAGTGCCTGTATTTATTATAAGAAATTGTATTTACCATCGTTAGAATGGACTGCATAAGTCCGTGAAATAAATAAATGAAATCAATATTACCATCTAATTATGTATTATTATATTAATTTTAAAGCTGCACCCCTACAAATATTTTTAAATAATGGAAGGCTTTCCCAATATACCCCTAATGCACCATGTACCTAATAAAATGCACTCAGTATACCCTAATTGATTTTTAATTACTTTACTTATCTTGGGTTATTTAGAAATCCTCAATACTTGTTAAATAAAGAATAGTTAAGAAGGAGCGTAGAATCATATTTGAAACATCGGACTGTGTCCAAAAATACCCCCCCTTTGCCCCGCTTTCACCGCGCGCATTCGTGATGTCTCCGCGTAATGTTGCACGATGGGAAAAAATATAATCAAAACACAAATGTAAGGTAAAAAAAGCAATATTTTAATTTCTCTAAAATTGTATTGTGCACGCGGAAACATTGATTGACACAACAGAGTAGATAAGTAAAGGGTCATTAAATAAGAGTAATTTAATTAATGAACTTTGAACTTAAAAAATGAAAATTATTTAATTTTACATAAAACTGATATTTTTATATCATGTTAAATAATATTTGAGGTTTTAAAGATAATGTCAGTCAAATGTCCACCACGGCACTGTTTACAGTTAGTTTGACAATGTCCTAACAAGATCGAAACGTGTCACATTTTACTCTTGTATATTAAAAAAAATAAAAGTAGAATTTAATCCTACAAAATTAATTTATTTCGGATACCTTACCAAATTGTGCATAAATAAATATTTAGTTCAGGTTACAGATACTCCTTACTGTATTTTGATCTCACCGGAAAACGTCTCTGAACCTCTATGCCCTGGGCAAGTGTCATAGCCATCAAAGTGGTTGCCAAAAATATTAGAAATTGAATACATACCACAACCTTTTATATAGTAGACATCCATAAGTCTTCAGCGGGGTGCATATATCATCAGGCTTCTGGCACATGTTGGTAACTACATTTCACTAGTTGTGAGATATCGCACTTTTAAAGTTAAAAGCTCATCCTAAACCAACTATTCAAATAAAACTCCCAAGTTGAATATGATAAAATATAATTTTTTGTATTTATAAAATATGAAATATTTTTATTTACTTTCTAAACAAAGATTTTTTGATGCCATTTATGAAGACATCTCATTTTTGGGAAATTTGTACTTACCAAAGTTAGCGTGGTTTTCTGGGACTAGTGTGCCAGAAACCCGACGAGATGATAAATTAAAGGTTATCAAAGCATCATTGAAAAATATCCAATTTAAGATCGACATTTTGATCAAACCATTGAAGTATTAAAACGATGTATGTTTTTTGTGTTTGTCTTCTAAGATAATGTTAATAATAATTGATAATTAATGATATTGTTTTTCATTATATGTATATTTTAATTTTTAAGAGAAAATAAATATTTGTATTCTAACCCAAATATTTCAATTTTGGGGGCCATTTTTAATGAGTTGTAAATAACTCGCTATTAGAACATGGGAACCAAGCTGGCATAGAGTGGGGTTCGAACCTCAGATCTCTGATCCGTGAGTCTGCGACACCAGCCATGGGACCACAACCCGATTAACTATTGTGAAAACAATGAAATTGTTGGTTTTGGATAATTTTGAATGTTTTTTTTTAGATTGCAACACAATTTGGACCCTTCAGGGTTCATTTTTCAGTTCATTTTATCTTTGTGATGGCTCCCACTCAAATTTCAGGTTTTGTTTTATTTATCGAATCTTCTGTTGTCAAATAAAAGTCTCTTGTAATTATGATTGTATTTTAATGACTCGTTTGAAGTTTTGTAATAATTGTAAAATCAATTTTCAATATAAACTTTTGATTGAAATATGCACTTTCAAATTACAAGGAAAAAATATTAGGATTTAACAAATAATACTGAATACAAAAATGAAATAGATCTTTAAAAATTACATGTACATAATGGAAAACTCAAATTCTGGGATTTCACTGCATCTTTTACATATAAAACTTTTATTTTCTCTATAAATATATATGGTTCTTGGAGTTATGCGGGTAATTTATACTATCTAAGCTCAACAGTAAATAAGTCACTTTTATATCTCCATCCAATGAGGAAGTTTAGTTTTTGTAATAAAATTTTTACTATTCAACTAAGACTTTAATTTTTAAAATCCCCATTGAAATTTGCTATCTGTGATGTCATTATGTCTCCTCGATGGGGATATGTTCATTTAAAAAAGTAAAACAGTTGAAATGTGAACTGATCAGAAACTTAACTAAACGTTCAATTTTACAAATAGGAACATAAATTAAAGGTTTATCTGCCACCTTTATGAGAACTAACTTCGTTCTGTTCTACTCGTGGTGTTCAACGATACATAACTGTAATTCGATTCTGGATTTTCTTACACCCTTTACGTATATAGTTGGGGTCTACGTTCAATGCGCACGGAAGGAATGCGATAGTGTGTTGTGACGCAGTTAAGTTGAGTTTAGATTAAAATTATCTGGTCGATTTTCACGAATATATTAAATTCTTCAATATTGAGATGCTAATTTTAGTCGAAACTCAATCGGGCAGCGTCAAAACACATCACCGCATTCCTTTCGTGTGCCTTGAACGAACGTAGACCATATCTATACTTACTACTCGGAATGTGCGGAAGGCTCTGGGCCCCGATACAATGGGAAGTTATCTTAAATTTTCTTTTGAAATATTTTTATGTATATAATATATTTTATGTCTCCGCATCTAATGTAACATCACAAGTTCTCGTCGGAGAGTTTTGCTGATTGTGTGAGTTGGCTTCCCGGAAACCGGAAACCTATCACAACACTATCATCGGTTTATTCGGATGAACTTGTGACATAGCCCAAAGTAGTTAATTTTTTTCATACTTTTGAGAAACTTCGTAATACAATTAAATGCTCTAACTTTTACCGCATGTAAGAAAAAAAAAATTGTATCCAATTTCCCATAGCACTGAACATGTCCAAAAATAGATTTTATATAAATATTCAATATCTCATAAAGAAAATACCATTTTCCTTTTTCCAATTGATGATAATTAACTTTTGTTCTGTTATGTGCCTAGGATATCTAAAAAACCGTGTTTTATGTGTAAAAGGATACATGTATTGTGATAATGACTTAATTCTTGATATCCCTATTAGATTTTCATATAAGGAAATGTATCCACCATTATTAATTATTTTAGGAATTATTACAGAACACAAGTCCGGTGTTATCACATCCGAGAAAAAATTAAACTTCCCCATTGTCCGGTGGATAAAGCAGGCAAATCGGTGAATATCATTGGGTCTCGCTGGTAACACAAACCTGAGAAAAACTCGCCATATACTATGGTTAGATGGATACATGCAAAGTAACGTACCAGGTGTATTAAAAAATACTATATTTATCAAGAATCGATCGGACCTACAGTCGATATAATATTTAGGATATCGGGGAAATAAGTGATTTTAATTTTGAAAAGAAAATGCTAAGAAATTTTTTCGTCAATCCAATATTTATCGACACAATAAAACAAAAGTCTTTTAAAAAATATCTTTTAATTCGTCAAAATGAATTTCCAATAAAATAATTATGTACTTAGATTACATTACTCTTAAAGTATCGCTAGGCATTCAGTATCTTTATTTGTACATTATTTTACACCTTAAAAAAGTTTCCAAATGAGATAGCTAGCAAATGGCTGAACTAGACAACAAACACAACGCCCCGGGTGACTGCCGGGTTCTGTGATGAAGATTTTTGTACAATATTAAATGTGTGGGATTAATATTTATGTGCCGACATAATTGGTTTACGCACCTAGAGTACTATTCCGGCGAGATTTATTCTTTATAATACAAAATTGTATAAAATTTAATGCAAAATTGCGAAACCGTGTATTTACATTTGCTGTTTTCATATTATACATTTTAGAACTAAACGGTCAAAACGAAAGACAGACGCATTACGCTCTCCTAATTTATTCGAGTCAATGAATGGATCGATCTAGAATGAATACAGAATTCAACGAAATTATACACATATTGAAATATCAACAGTTAATGAAATAGCCAATAAGCTAACTTCCAATTGAGCCAAACTTAGTTAAGTACCACATTATTGTTAGGCTTAGCTCAGCTAACCAACACAGCTAGAGACATTCACAGCTCAAATGGACAATTCTTAAAACATGACTCCTCCCGCCTCGTAACACAAATTGCAATATGCCACCAGCTTGGCTTTGTGATTCAATAAAAAATACAACAAAAAAATATTTCGGTAATTTAATGTAATCCTTAATTATCCACTGCAGAAACACACCGTAATCACGTGTATTCCGAAAGCATTCGCGGAAATATTTAGCTATTGCGGAACATTACATCGGAGATTTGTTTTGTGGAATTTTCTAGCAGGACTAAACATACTTCGGATGCGATGTTCCTCGTACTACGGATGAAGCGACCCCCGCACAATCGACGATACGAATTTAGCGAATTAAATAAAATCAACGGATACCGAGAGTAGGAAATAAAATGGCGGAAAGGTCGCCCGTGCACATAGAAGGGTCGTGACGAGATCTTCATCGGTAGCAGAAGCGTCGCAACAACAACTGGTTTGGAAATGTAAAACAGAAATAATTAGTAAATCACCGAATACGCCGCATTGTTATATCACTATTCAAACAATTCAGTGTCCGTCTTCGCGTAAGATTCCTCACAAATGATTTCCGCATCCTTACTTCGCAACATAATCGTAAGCCGGTAAGATGCGCTCGATCGCGCTCGATCTCTCGGGATTTCGAGACGAGAACGATGACGCGAGCGTTCCAGCGACGCGTCACACCGCCACGTTCGTTGTAATCGAAAACCTACTTAACAACACTAAAAATACGATAATTAACTATAAATAGAAATCACGAGTGAAAGAGATATCCCGACGCGTCGCTAGAACTTGTCTTGGAAGAGGAAGAGGTTGTTGGTGGCGGCGACGGCGATGATGTTCTCGGTGGGGTGCCAGGCGGTGTGAAGGATCTTCTTGTTGTAGTCGAGGCAGTCGATGCTGATCTCGTCCTTCTTGCGCTTGGACGCGGCGCTGACCTTGCGCGGACGCAGCAGCGTGCGCGGCTTGGCGACGTCGCGCGACGCTTCCAGAGTCACCTCGCGCTTGCTGGCGCGGTCGAACACGCGGAAGAAGTTGTTGTAGGAGCCGGTCATGACGGCCGAGTCGGAGCCGTTCCAGCAGCACTCGAACTTGTCGAAGATGCAGTCGTTCTCGTACAGGGAGCACAGGTTGGCGCGGAGGTATTCGTGCACGGGATAGGTCTCCACCGGCCGGGCCTCCATGTGGAGGTCCCACAGCTTGAGGGAGAGGTAGTCTCTGGTGAGCATGTAGCGGCCGGAGCTGCTGAGGCGGACGTCGCTGATGGAGGAGATGATCTCGGAGAAGAAGGAACGCGAGGCGGGGTCCTCGCTCTCCTCGAACAGCTTGGCGTGGCGGTCGCACAGCGCCGACGCCCGCATGTCGCACAGTCTTATGGTACCTGCAATGTCACAATGCATACATACTATATTCCTTATACTTGGTACTCCTTCACACGCGATCCAGATTGGAGTACAGTCGAGTGACTTGGGAGGGATCACATGTGGTGTACCACAGGGTTCCATTTCCGGGCCACAATTGTTCTTAATCTATGAACTAGGGTATAAAGGGTACACTGAAACTGTATGCAGATGACACAATTATTTATTATCACAATCGTAATTTTGAAGAGTTTAAAACTGATATGCAACAAGATGTACATCATCTTGAAAATCGGCTGAGTATTAATTAACAAGCTCAGTCTCAATATTGCTCTTGGAAATGTTTATCTTGAAAAGACTGGTGCAACAAAATATCTAGGAATCTACATGCACCAATTTAATGGCTTTAAATCAAAATCGCTTTGATCACTGGTATAATGTATAAGTTTAGGGGAGTTCTTCCGACTCCACTAAGCCGTGCAATGTGCCATACAATGATCACATTTATTCAGTATACTTGTCATGCATCTGGGGATTTGCCACAAAAAAGAGCGTTATTGGAAATTCAAGTAATACAAAGTAGAGCTGTCAGAAATATCAGTGGAAAGACATGTCAAACTGACTTAAATGCTCCAATTTTTGGCCATACCATATTGTGAAATTTCATGACTTCCACTGGTATAATACGCGATAGAACAATAATCAGCAATTGAGGATATTAGAAGCAAACTTAAAAATCTCCATTGAAGGAGTTACCGAGATATTTGCAAAAAACTTTAAAAAAATAATTGTGAGTTTTCTAATTATGCTTTACCAACTCAATGGAGAATGCTAAGTTTGCGGTGCCTTGGCAGAAACGGTTTTGAATTACGCTATTATTTATGTAGGTAGATTTTTACGTATAGTTTATTTTGGCATCGATAACTAATTTTCCTAACTTTGATATATTTAGTTGGAGTCTCAAACATTTTCAATTTGTACATTTATTTGACTATCTGTTTTACCTTACGGGGCAGGCTTACGGTTTTAGCTTACGAGGATTAAATCACTGGGATGGCAATTCACCAAATTTTGACAAACGAAAATGACCCCGATTTACCGTTGATACCACAATAATAAGGCTCAAATTCCTGTGGTCGAGTATAAGTGACAGACGCAATCAATCAATTCAAGAGTAATAGTTATATAGATAGATAACATCCGAGAAAATGTTCTTACCTTTACTACTAGAATATACAAATAGGTTACACTCTGTTGGATGGAACTCAGCAGCAGTTATCACCTGAAACAATCATTAAAATTATTTTTAAAGCAAATTACAATTTCTAATTTAAAATAAAAAGTACAGTAAAACCTCATTTTCACCTTTCTAAATTTTATGTTTTCCAGCTTTTTACACTGAAATGTTCAGGTCCCATTTTTTCATACATTATCATACAAATATTCCCCTTAATCGACATTTTTCATCACCCAAATTGTTTGTTTGTTTTGTTCATTAACGCCCAAAAGGCATTTACAAAAAATAAAAATGAAATACATGCTAACATACTAAATAATAAACAGAATATACAGAAAAAAATTGTGAAATTCGTTAAAAGGGATATGATAAAAAGTTTTACAAAGTAAAAAAAAAAACAATAATAACAAAGGTATGCAAGAAAAAACAGTAAGCATATAAACAAAAATGCAAAGATATAAGCTTATGAAATAAATTCTGTAAAGCAAACAATAAATAAAGTGAAGAAAGACATAAGTTAAATTAATAAACAAGCGAGCATATATTATCACGAAAAAATAAGAAATAAAAATATGTATCTATGAAATGCGTATTTGCCAATACTACAATGCAATTTGAAATAATAGTAAAAAATAAAAAACAAGTATAAGGTAATAAAAATAAACAAGTATTTTTTTTTAATTCATGAAATTGAATTGTCAATAATAGTTTGACGAGCAGCTACAAATAAACTTGATATTGTGGACTTATAAGATGGTAAAGAATTGGACAGAATGTCTGCAGCCGTTCCATAAGTGTTACCTAACCTATGCAGTCTCGGTATCAATGAATTGTTTTGTTGGTTGGAAGAAGTACTGGAGCAATGAAACAATAAAGTACTCCTAGTGTTGACAGCAGGTACTCTAAAATTAATCAATTCAAGTATTTTTGGTGCGTCAAAAAGAGAGTTTACAATTTTATACAGTACAATGAGATCATTAATAGTTCTTCTTTCAGAAAGTGTTGTTAGGTTAAGCAGTTTTAATAAATATAGTCATAATTCACATTTTGTATTGGAACGTTTAGTTTGTAGTTTATATATCGTAGAAATTTATGTTGAATGTTTTCTATATTATAAACATGAACATTATAGCAGGGTGACCATATTGATGAATTAAAATCTAAATTACTTCTTACAAGAGAACAGTATAATATTTTCAATGATCGGATGGACTTGAAATTTTTTGTATTTCTCAAAATAAAGCAATAATAAATAAATAAATTATGTTAAATTGAAGGTTAAAAAGTGTTCAAAATTCATTTGACATGTCAAAAAAGGCAAAATTATGTCAAACTAAAAGCAGCAACGTGGACCACGCGCCAACGGGGTGTGTTGAATATTGGTTTAATTAATTTATCTTGTTGTCTTTGTATCCTTGTTATGTCCGTCTTATTACTGGTTCCCCAGAAGCCGATCGCGCAGCTGAATTTATATGTGATTCATATCATTAATTGTAGTGCTTTCACACTTATAGATTACGCAGACAAGATATAGTCTAAGCTTATAACCGAGTTACACAGTTTAAGCCCGCGCTGTGCCAGCGGGTGCCCTGCAAGACATCGGACCCTCCCGTTTAAAAAAAATTAAATTTGCTTTTAACATAAGCTTCGTACATAATGATTTTTTGTATTTTTGGTGTGAGGTCTTTAATTTTGTAGAAGAGGCTACGTAATAGCTAGTGTCGTGGACTCACGGATCATAGGTCCGAGGTTCAATCACCGCTCTACTACAACCTGATTCCAGTTTTCTAATAGTGAGTTATTTACAATTTATTGATAACAGCCCGAAAAATTTAAATATTTGGGTAAGTCATAAGAAAATAATACCTCTGTGAGTTCCTCCATGTTGGCGGGCTTGATGTCCACAATATTAAAGCTCTGGTCGGTGATGTCGAGATGCCACAAGTTCACACGAAGGTCGTCCGCACTCAAGTACGTCTCTTGGTCGCTGTTTACACTAATGCTGTTTATGTGGTACGTGTGTGCATTGGCAAATATACGTCTGCGGAAAAACACAATACAATTGTAACACTTCAGTAGAGCTGCAGAAATAATCTCATGATATTTTAAAAATATTTTTATATACTCGTACATATTTTTAATCTGTTGTTATTATTATTATGGATAACTTAGCGCCATTTTCGTAATATAATACCTCAAGGGTGCTTTACAAAGTGATTATATAAAGAAATAAATTAAATTTTAACTTTTTCAATTTGTAATTTAAGCAAAATAATTTATTTTGTTATCACATGTTCATTAGTATGTCTACAAAAGTACTATATAGCCGTGAAAATTTTTAATTAGACTCATACATTATATTATCTTCTTGACCACTACACCACGGCCTCCGTGGTGTAGTGGTCAAGACGCTTGACTCACGCACGGGAGGTTCCGGGTTCGATTCCCGGTGAGAACACAAAAATTAAAATGTGATTTTTCTCAAGCCTGGGTGCTCTGTGATGTAATTCACCACTGTAATTAGGCCTCCTGGCCTGTTGTGGTGCAAAAAAAAAAAAATGTAAAAAAAAATAAAATTATAATATGAATTGTTTATAAATTTTCTGTTGTTTTTCCAAATAAAAAATAAATAAACAGTTAAATATAACTGTACGTTTTCAACAAGAATCTTAAAAAAAAAAAAATAATAATAAAATTTAATAAAATACAATATTACTACTAATTTTTACATTAATTAAATACATATATTCACATAAACCTTTCCCACTACGTAAAAGAAAAAAACAATTCTTGTGTACACAATGGGGAGTGACGTCTTACATTAGTTTATTTTATTTTACATTATTAATATTTTTAGGATGAAATATATAAATTAAATAAAAAATTATAAACGGTGTTTTTAATCAGTGCTACATAAAAAAGAATTATAAATGTAACGTTTCACTTCTTTCTTAAATATACTGTATTCCTAATTGTACTTTATATTTTCTTTGTTCATTTCGTTAAAGAAAAATATTCCTCTGCAAGTATAATGATGTTGTGCTGTAGTTGTTTTTAATTTGGGAATTAAGATATTACCACCATTATAAATTATTCATAAATTAGCCGCTAATTGTAGATGAAGAATTAAAACTGCATTTCTTTGATATATTTATATTTTATTTAGCTTCTACAGCTTTTTTTTTTTTTTTTTAAACCAATCATACTTCTAAACACAGTTCTATATTTTATTTCTTTATTTTTATTTTTGTACCAACTATACTTCTTAACACTGTTCCTATCTTTTGTTTCTTTTATTGTATTTTCAAAATTTTATGTTGTTTATATACTCATGTTTTATATAACTTCCATATATGTAAAAGCCTTATGGGCGTGAAAAATTAGTAAAATAAAAAATAAAATAAAAATAAAACTTGAAAAAAATTGTAGTAAACATGGACACAATACGAGAATATCAGAACAATATCATATACAACATTCTAAAACGAGACAAGGACAGTCGAGACTAATAAACCAGGGATTGAAATTATACCAGACAAAACTAAATAAAAGACTCAGACAAGCTTTACAAAAGATGTGAAAAATATTATCACTAACAACAGAATATGAATTAAAAAAAGAAAAATAATTTTGTTCAATGAATGTAATCCGTAAGGGTTTATAGATATTTTTATTATTTTTTTTATCGATACTAGTCACTAATGGAAAAGGGAAAATAAAGGAAAAGGAAAACGGTAGATTAAGGAGATATTTCTTCAGGTGTGATTTAAACAGAGCTACTGTAGTAATCTTTAATAGTGGATGGGAGATGAACTGATAAGCACTGAATTTTTTACAGAAGTATACGAGAGCGTTAGGACTACGAAGTACGGTGAAAAGAGGTGAGAAATATCTTTGATAGTGGATGAGAAATAACAGTCGAGCTGTATGGACAATCTTTGAGTTGGAGAATAATGTTATCACCTTGTAGCTCACAACTAACTTAACTAGTGAAAATAATAAATAAATAAAATTTGTGTATTTCTTCTTCATTTATGTGTGAATAAATAACATTTGACAATTTTGTGGTTTACCTAGGGGAGGCTTCCACCATGAGATCCATGGGTTTGACAGTGGGAACCTTGAGTCTGGTGATGTGGGAGGGGTCTCTCATGGCTCCGCTCTCTTCTCGTGTGTTGTAACCCGTCACCCGCTTGTCTCTCTCCGACACCTGCGCAGACCAGAATTATTACCGGAAAAGATACACCCAAACACCGGCCATTTTTGCAGTCAGTTGATACGTGCGATGATATTTTTTATCGACAATATTTGCGATGTTAAAAAACAAAAGTGGGTACCTTCAGCCACAGTCGTTTCCAAGATTTTTGGTTGATAATGACTACCTTTGTTGTTTTACATAATAATATTCAGTTTTATTTTTGTTAAGAAAACAGTTCAAAAGCTAGCTAAAAGATATTGATTGCTTAAAGATAGTCGATTTACTCAATTCGACTTACAATGGATATATAGCCACATTTGATTTTTAACATCACATTTAATGTAATTTGGGATTCATTCCTGTTAAGTAACCAATGCAGTGCCCTATGCACCATTAAGTTTGAATAAGGTAATGATAATGATTTAAGTAGGCCAAAACAATTTTCAGTGTTATCTAAAAACCACTATGTTCTTTTACAAGTTTCAAATTCACACATCGAGATGCATGCATGCAATGTCTGATATTTATAATTTATGTTTTTATATATATACAGTGTTTTGGATTATTATATAATAAAGATTCATTCATAAATATGACTTAGTGGGAGGGGTAAATGCTACGCAAGCTCTTGACATCACTGCGACCTGTGAAGATCTACTGTGACGGGTCCCTGTCAATAGTTCTCGCCCTCCAAGCCCAGATCTTCACAGATCGCAGTGACGTCAGGAGTTTTCATAGCACTGACCCCCACCACTAAGAATAGCATAGAAGTGTTCATATAGAAAAAATATATATATAAAGTTTTACATCAAATAAATTTATTTTTACTTGAGATGTCGCTTTATAACCATTTTTTTTTGCACCACAACAGGCCAGAAGGCCCAATGAGGAACTTCAGCCCTACGGGAAATTGGATACAAAAAATGTTTTCTTACGCGGGGTAAAAATTAGAGCATTAAATTGTACGGCAAAGTTTCTTGAAAATGTACAGAAAAAATAATAAAAAATATTTTGATAAAAACGCACTACTTTAAATGACGTCACTGGTTCATGTGAATCAACCTATGATCTGAGAGCTATGGAAGATTTCCGGTCTGCTTGTCGCTTCTGGACCAATAGGAAGAACTGAATGAGAATAAGCGGAAATGAACCTCTGACGTCACACGCGGAGTTATTTCAGAAATACAAAACTTTAAAAAATCGTAGCGCCGATAATACGATATGTAAAAATTAAAAAAAAAAATTTTGACTTAGTTTAACAGTCTATTAACAAATAAAAAATTTGAAAAAAACCACTGAACTTCCTCATTGCAGTAGTGAATTACAGCACAGAATACCAAGGCTTGAGAAAAATAACATTGAAATTTTTTGTTCTCACAGGGAATCGAATCCGTAATGTGTGAGTCAAGCGTCTTAGTCATTACACTGCGGAGGTTGCAAACCCTACCACCGTCTTATTCTTAGAGGTGGGTGTCGGTGCTATGCAAGCTCCTGACGTCACTGCGACCTGTGAAGATCTAGGTGATGGTCCTACCACCGTCACAATAATTGGAATTCAGATCGATGGTGACAAGTATTGGATTAAGGGGCATTGAAAGCGGTAAATGTATAATATTACAGAAATGCAAATTTGAGAATAACAAATCGATTTGCAAGTGCGGATGCAAAAAAAGATAGTATAGGGCTCTTAGAAAAGAAAGCTATTTGAAAAAAATTTGAACAATAGTTTTTCAAAGGAATGAGCATGTGTTTCAACACAAACTGGAATCTCGTAGTAATGTGAAATACATACCAGTTTGCTGAAAGGATAAAAAGTATTGTATTACATTATACAGAGAACTCGAGTACTTCAATATTATATTCGTCGGGTTTCTGGCACAAGTCGGTAACTACATTTTACTAGTTGAGATATTGCATTTTTAAATTTAAATCCTAAAAAATTAAATCAATTGGAAATTAATCTGCCTCGTGATCAGTTGAGCTTTTGCGTATAATACAATGCCCGGTTAGATTCCAAGCAAGGTCGGCATAAAATATTTATTTTTCACTGTAGTATCTCGGGACTGAATCCGAAACATAAGACCGATCATCTTGCCTGCCAAATGATCAAGATGCGCTGTGCACTGCAGTGCCCCATGCATCACTGGCTGTCATAGTGACGTAGGTTAGGTTAGCAGATTGGCCAGGACAGTGAGATGAACAGCATTGCAATATTATTCTGAATATGACTCGACAAATGAAGAAAGTAAAGCTGTTAATTACCTTCCATAATTTAATAGTCTTATCATTAGTGGAGAGAAGGAAGTGACTCTGGTTCCGCCTCTTGAGCCAGCGGATTTTGTTAATCTTCTCCTCGATTTCCAGTGACTTGAGATAGTCAAACTCTGGCTCGTGGGACTGAAATGTGGAGTAAACATTGTACTCTCCTCTTCTCGGGACGCAAACTTTGGAACCTGGATCTCTCTGGAATTATAGAAAGACATAATTATATTACATGATTATCTAGTTTATTAATTAGACACCTCTTAAGTTTGGAGATAATGGGAAAAGAACTGTTCAGTGCTCATTTAAAATATATTGTTGGTACATGACCAAATTTCAGCTTTTTTTTGCAACAGCAACAACAAACCATCACGCCGTTTCCCCCTAGTTTCACGGGTAGGCAGAAAGGATAAAACGCCACATCACTTTATATTTGCATGCAGATCTCGCTTCCTCTACATTCATACATCTTCTCATGCACGCGCAATGATTATTCCAACTTTTGACATGTCTATCTTTAAGTATTTATTGGATTTGGTCATGCCATGTCTTTCTCGGTCTTCCTCTATTTCTGCATCCATCAACATTCGCATTGTAAATATTCTTAGCCGTTCTTTCGCTGTCCGTTCGTTCTCCATGTCCAAACCAGTGCAGAGCTCCTTTCTTGATTTTGTCGATAATGCTTGTCTCAGCTTAACATAATGTACGGATTAAAAAATATAAAAAAATGGCGTTGCATAATAAATTTGGTGCTTTTGCCAATGTCATATTGAATTATTTTATAAACAAACTCAACTCCAAAACAATATCACCATTCAAATTCTGTAGAAGTTTGTAGGGAGTATAATTTTTTTATTATCATTATGGAATACCTCAAGAGTGCTTATCAATGCGATTTTAAGAATACTAATTTTCATTTGATTTAATTTAAGCAAAAACTTTTTAGGAAAAAGTCTATTTTGTCATCACGTGCTACAGATTAAATCAAATGATTTTGAGAACAGGTGGGATTTAAGTTTCTTTCTGAAACATCACTTGCTAATTACGTACAGGTATAATAACTTTTCGAAAAGCTGTAGAGGCTGATCTAAGTGTAAGACGTCCGTCAGCTATTTCATCAGTGTGTTGGTTGGGAAATGTACAGCAAATGGACAGCGAATGTTATACTCGCTGCATATGTATGTATACTTATTATTATGTTATCCGCACTGTAAAATGTACATACATATCTAAATTTAATATTTATTCTTAACTTCTTATTGGTAATATTTATCTTTTAGCTTACGAGAAGGCCTGTAATTGGATCTTAATATATAATTTAACCTACACTGTAATTAATAAACATTGTAATCTGTTGGCTTTCCAAAAAAAAAATAAATAAAAAAAAAAAAAATAATAATAAATAAAAGAAATAATGGCTAAAAAGATTTATGATGCGAATGTTAATGGATGCAGAAAGCGAGGAACACCGAGAAAGACATGACATAACCAAATTCAACAAATATGCATGAAAAGATGTAGGAATGTAGTGATATGGCATTCTATTCTCTCTGCCTACCCCTACGGAGAAACAGCGTGATAGTTTGTTTGTTTTTTATATATATTCAAGTGAGTTGTGATGATTTTCCCACAAAATGTAAATAGTGAGTATTTGCTGTATTTATATGTCAGCTGTGTCGTTAGTTATTATGACATGTGTGAGTAACGCTTGTGGACAAATGCCAGAACAAAGTTATTTTATGAAATGAAAGAAATCACCGGTTTTTTATTCAGTCTTAAGACCATATTCACTTAAATTTTTGCACCACATCAGGCTAGGAGACCAATCACCAATCTATTAATTGAGATGGATATATGGGATACAAACGAACATACAAAACAAAGGAGTGACATAGGGGCTCTTATTCCTTGAAATGGGGGTCAGTGCTACATAAGATGACGCCTGCGCAGAATGATTGGTCTGTTGAACAGCCTACCGAGGAGGATCTTTTCCGTGCTGGGATTACCAGTTTTAGACTCTTCCTCTCTAACTTTGTATCATAATGTGTATTATTTATTTATTATACAGCACAAGTGCCTTTTACAATCTAAAATATAACAATATAATGAGTTAGTTAGATATACAAGAATTAAAAACTAAAAAATAATGTTAAAACATGGGTATAAAAAGAAATATATATATATATATATATATACATGTATGTATGTATGTCAGTATACAAAAGATATAAAAAATATAAAATGAATTAACACCAGATCATTAGCGTAAGTAGCTTTTGCAAATAATTCGTTAATAGTTACTATAGAACATCATAAAATATTTATAAAGAGATGGTTTGAATTCACAGAGACTCAAGTTAAAAATGTTGATATGAGAGGTACATTCATTTCCTAGTCTGTGTATACGCGGTATTGGTGAGTGACAAAGATAGTTGGTTTGAGAAGGGTGAAAATAATATAGACTATTTTGTCTAGTTCTACGTATTGGTATAATAATATTTATTAAATCCAGGAGTTGGCAACAATTGAATTTAGAATGAATGATTTTATATAAAAAATATGTGGCTTATTCGTCATTGTTTACTATTGTCTTTACAGACTTTATGTTCAACCTTAATAATCTATTGAGCTTTTTTATTAAACGTGTTTTTGTAATTACCTAATAATATAATATGTACATTGTAATTATTGGCAGTAGTGCTGTATTGTACATTTGAATTAATGAAAAAGCTCCTGAAGTCAATGCGACCTACGAAGATCTATTGAGACGGGTCCCGGTGAATTACTTCTCGCCCTCCGAGCCCAGGTCGCTGGAGAGCCTGGCTACTGTGCAGAGGGCATTCTCATTTTGCTAAATCTCCCCCTCCAATCACAGATCCATAAAGTATTATTAAAGGGCTATTAGGTGGGGGCCAGCGCTCTAACATCCTCAGGTTTAACCAGTGGTCCCGAAGGATGTGGCTTCTTTTATTATATATTTATTTATCTATACAGTTGCCATATTTACATTTTTTAATTAGAAACCGAAGCATAACATTCACATGGAATGTGTATTTTATTGTATTTTATTCATAATACATAGTCATACATAATAAGTATTAAAAATAAAAAAAAATTAACGTAAAAAGACCAATTAAGTTTTCATAAATTATGTACCTAAAAGATGGAAAAATTAAATGTGACAAAAAAACTTAAGAGAAAAGAATAATCGTTAGCATTTGCATTTTCCATGGAGGTTATTATTGGTAATAAATAAAAAATACCTAATAAATAGTGTATGTGTTTCTTCGTGTGCACTGCAGAACCTACATCTATTTATCATACATCATTATTATGAATTCGGTCTATTTGTCCCTGATAATTATCTTCGACAAAGGCAACACAGGTTGTTCTACCAACCATGATGCACAACCAACTTGCTAATGGTAATGCCAGTAGATAAAGCAATCGTGTTATACAATCGAATTGCATCAGATGTTGATATATTTCATGACCGTAGGATTTTTCTTAGGAAAGCAATTTCCAAATTGTAATAATTTACATGACTTTTTTTCTCTTTTCTGTTTAATAAATCTGATATGTATATTTTGTAATGTATTGAGAATAAATTGGATACTCAGTAATGTTTTGAATGTAACTAAAAAATAAATTAATCAAAGGAAATGAAATCTAGAAGTTTCAGAAAGGTTCATTCTAGAGAAAGGTGTCTGTTCAATCTGCAGTGCCCTGGGTGGGCTCTAGTGATAACCCTCTCCCTGATATCGGCTGAGCTTTATTAGGTCCCTCTGCCTATGGGTAATTACAGCACATAACTTATTAAATTACAGATGGGAATAAAAATCTTATCTGTGTCAATAAAATGACTTATTTTATTGACACATTATTGGCAGATATTGTGCAGCTAATCCACATTGAAAAGCGGGATTTTTTTTTTTTTTTCACATTTGCGTTAAAATTTACATTTCACATACATAGTTATAAATTTTGGACTGATTTTTGAATAAAATTAAAAGTTATGTAAATCTGAATTTTTCGTTTTTTTACTATACAAAAAATATGTAAAAAAATATTTCTTAAAATAAAAATTAATTTTTACATTATAATTATTTTTTCTAATATTTCCTTCATTTTGCTAACTCTTATAGCTTATTGTTCAGATCATTAACAAGCAAAGGTCACTTAACCAAAATTTAGCCACCTTGCCTCATTAAAAACCTTCCAGATATTTCAAAATATGAGGGCATTGGAAGCAAAGATAGCAAACTCCCGTTTTGGTGTTATCGAGAAAAATAACAAAAACTAATGCCAAAGAGTAACGAGTGGAGGCGTATAAAAAAAAATAAATAAATAAAAAAAATGCCAAAGAGTCTTTATATTACTATTTTCAAACCATCAGAAGTATGATTTTAAACTACATTTGCAACTCAACTCATGATTTTTATAAAAATAAAGTTGATAAACTACAGAATGACAACATAACCAAAAAAATATTTTTTGGAGGTTGCTATCTTCGCTTCCACACCCCTAATATATCAGAAGAAAAAGTTACAGATGGAATTTAATAAAAAGACACAAATGAATTATTTTGCGTACATAAAATCTCCAAAACACAAAAATTAGATTTTACCTTGGTCCCCAAACTTTAAAATTGCAATTTCTCAAAACAATGTTTTTTGAGTTAGTGACTTTTGCTTTAACGGTGTCGATATACTGAAAATAATGCATTTTCCATAATTTATAAAAATAATCATATAAATTAGGCGCGTTATAGAAAACTATGACTTCGTTATTAACATAAAATAAGAGAGATATACCAAGTCTCGATTCTGCGTAGACTTTCGTGACATCGTGTAGATTAATAAATAAATTAATCCCCTTACCTGGAATATAACTACGCGGCCACCCTTGTCTCCCGTGGCCAGAAGCTCTCCATCGTGGTTGAACTCCACGCAGCTGATGAGGTCGGCCTCTGTCACATCGTCCTCCAGAGTTCCCTTCACTTGGCTGAAGCACCAACTGGTCAACCCACCATTGCCTACAATGTCACAACACACCGTCAAACCGCTGCACATTTAATACCTCCGGATTAATCTAAGTACAAAATTTATATTTAGCGCACTAACTTTGTGGTTATTCATTTTTTTTATTATTTTAATAAATGGTACATGTTTTTTATTTTTTCTATTACAATCTACTTATATTTTGTTTGTGTTATAACTAACTTTCCAAAGGAGACTAAACTAGCATTATATAATTAAAATAGAAACAATTTGATTTGGTACCACTTAATCTTCATTTTATTACGGACCAGGGGTATTGAATCTTATAGCGGGGTAAAGAAAATATTTGGGGATTTTTATTTTTAGCATGCGATAATACTTTGCTTCATATTTGGTCACACTAATACATAAATATATCAAGAGACTTAGATTCTGAGGATGAAGACAATAATTATTATCAGACCTCAGCGCATACAGTCAAATCCTCACAAATTCCTGAATAAAATCTATTTTTACAAAATCCCTGTTTAAAATTTTACAGTATTTTGTATTTACTATAATCATCCGTTTTCACTAATCGGACACTTGTCTGGTTTCTAGGGTGGCGGATTAATGAGAAAATACTGTATAACAATGTTCGAGCTTAGTGCCAATGAATAAACGACTCGCTGCAACGATTGCCAGTGGAATATTAACAAATAGAAATAACGTACTGTTGTAAGGCGTAATCAGCACCCTGCATATTACCCGCATTACGCACAAACGCGTGATCGACGGTCAACATGCTAAATGAACTTTTTGCTGGGACTGACGATGAGTAATTTTACGAGAGACAAGTGGTTACAAAATCAATTGAGTAAGTAATTGATACAAATTAATAAGTTGATTGATTTTAGTATTTACACTGAGTTAAACATTGACACTTGTATAATGAACGCTATCAGCTCTACACAATCAATGTTATATATATATATATTTATTAAGATACATCAATTTATCAATACAATAATAAATACGTAACAGGTAAAGAGCCGGACCTAACATAGGCTTAGTTGGCACGAACCAGACACTCGCTTACAAGGGAGGGGAGAATAATATGCTCCTATTAATTTACAAACATGTGTATTCTCGTCCCTTTTCAGTAAGTGACGGGATGCTAGCGCCCTTTAGATCTGGCGCTGCAAAATATAATTTATTACAGTCAGCCTCAAAGAGTTTTAAAATGCAGTAGTGTCAAAGACATTTAGAATTAAGTATAAAAAATAATAATGTCATTTTAGACATTTTTTTGTGTGTTTCTAATGACACGCTGAATATTTTTTTAAAATTAAATTTTTGCATTCATACTTTCATGATTTACTCAAGTATCTCAATTTTAGGTCAATTTTCAATAAGGCAGAATAACCGTGCCTGAAAATGGGAATAAAGTTACTGTAGACCAGTGTTCTAACCTTGAGCATGGGACTTAGACTCAGTTCAATAGAAATACAGTCGAACTCGGTTATAACGATCACGGAAATAGTGAGATCTCGGATGTAACGAGGAAACATTAGTTGACATTTTAGTTCATGGTTTTCTCCATACAATTATTCACTGTTATAACTTCTCGGACATACCGAACAAAAAAATTGACAAAAAATTACACAAAAAATCTTCAATTGTTAAAGACACTATTCTCGAAATAAAACCCTAAGTAATAAAATCAAAACATCGGTTAATTTAAAGGATAAATACCGCCGGGCGCTGGGATCGGATTATGTTTATGATAGCTAGGTAAGTGTCTAAGTACCTAATTGGATTTTTCGCCGACAATATTGAAAAATGAACACACATGGTTTTGAAAAAATCCAAGCTTTGTGAACTTAGTAAGCGCCGGTTCGGCACATTGTTACAATTTACAGCTGCTTTTGTAGTTTATGTATGACATGCTTGTTTCGGGGGTTTTTACTGGGTTTTTTTAGATTTTTTAATGTTCTATGCTTATTTCAATACGCAATAAACATTACAAGTGGGTGATGTTAAATGAGTTCCAGATCAGATCGGTTAAAACCTAACCCCTGAACTATAAACATGTCTACTAACAAGAGGAAGTGTCTCTCAATTCGTGAAAAAGTGGCAATTATTTGTGGAATCGAATGTGGTGCAAAAAATGTGGAAATGTGTACAAAGTTTTCTCTATCTTCATCCACCGTGTCGACATTGTGGAAAAATAAGGATGTTTATTTGTCTACATTTGAAAAGAATTTCACGGACACAAAAAAATTTAGAAAGTCCAATCGTACTAATGTCGATGAAGCATTGTTTCAATGGTTTTGTATCCAAAGAAATGCAGGATTTTCCACCAATGGACCAATATTGAAGACGCAAGCGGAAAAGTTCGCAAAATAATTTGGAAATGATGATTTTAAATGTAATGTCTTCATGTGATAGGTATGTTTGTAAGCATTTATTAAAATTTTCCCTAACATTTAAAAAAAAAATCTGTATGAATTATATGCACACATTTGTATTTACTTGTTTACTTAGTGATAATTTGCAATAGCGATTGTATAAAAAAAACCTTTCTCTGGTATAACGAGTAACGCTTATAACGAGCAAATTCAATCGGTCCCATCGTCCTCGTAATAACCAAGTTCGACTGTATTATAAAATTGTGATTTTTTTATTTCTCTGAACGAGATTACTTAGGAGAGCCAGTTATCGATTTATTTATTAGAGTTAAGTTAAGATTAATAAATTATTATATTGAACACCCAATGTAAGACTACGACTCAAAAAATGCTTTGCTGAGAGAATTATAGATAATAAATGTTTTAATTAATTTCGGCAAATCAAATAATTTAAAAAAATATAACGTCTAAAGATATATGTCTTAAAATCATTATCATTCCCGTTTCTGTTCCCAGTGGTGCATAGGGCACTACATTGGTAAACAAAATTAAGCTTATTTTAAAAGAGTCGAAAACACTCGTCCAGGATTCTGGTTCTATTTCACACACAGAACTGTATTCTTCATCCGCATGGACATGAAAAACTAAAAGTAGTACAGTCTTAAATTATCGTCGAGTATAGTTTTTAAAAAGTAGAGGACTGTACTATTTTAATTATTATTTAAAATAGTTTATCAGGCTCATTCATTGATCGGTTGATTTGGTGTTTATTTGTAGAACTCCATATTTAAACTTATAATATAAGAAATCAAACACTGATTTGAGTCTACTGAACTTGTTAGGGCATTCGAAAATGCCCTAACAAGGCGAAACAATTGTCACAAAATTTTTGTTTTTATATTTGTAAAAATAAAAAAAAGTGTTCAGTAGACTCAAATCAGTGTTTGATTTGTTATATTATAAGTTCTCATGATATTCTTTTACCAGGTATTTATGAATTTTTTAAACCTTTCTATATTATTAACTCAAAATTGCCATATTTTGAGTTTTAATAGTCTTACATTGAGAGTTTGGTACAATGGGTCAGGAAAATAGACTACAGAGGTAAATTTAAATACATATCACACAATATTAGAATCAATACTCTCTAATGGTAGTGTGAATTGTGTACCAATAATATTAAATGCATCAACAGTTTGTAAATAAAACGGTAAAAAACAAAATTCATATTGTTATTGATATTAAAACAAGAAATGTTGTCAGAGTATTAGTAACAGCGGAATATAATCCACATGCAGTGATATTGGTGTGAAAGAAGGAAGAGTGCATAAAAAGACTACTGAATTGCTACCGATGGTCTAACGAGGGTTGAGAAGTCGATCAATCATGTTTTCTAAGCACAATTAAATATATTTTAATTAAAAATGATCGCAAGAAGCAATTAGTCTCATTTCGTAAGATTGTTTATGTCTCGGATAATTATTTAATATTGCATACATTACGAGCGTGTTTTAGCCAGAACTGTTATGGCAGAAATGTCCCTCATCTCGTATATTCACAAACAATATTAACTGCACCGAAATATCTCGGAGGACCGTGTTATGGGCACTTGCAACACCGGGTGCCAGGCCCGCCGACGCAGCAACATAACACGTCATCAGCAGCTGCAAAACTAAATTCAGACTCTTCGTCCTGCGGTTTCGGTTGTCCCATCACAACATGGTTAACGACTTTCCACAATAACATAAATTAAATTCATATATCATAGACAGGTTCAGCAAGCACCGTCGGAATTCATTTTATTGTATTTTCCTTTGTTATAATTAATTAAGTTAATAATAAAGTCCACATTAACATGTTGGTGAAATCTTTCATTTATACACACTCATCCCATACAGCAAAACTTTTGCGTAAGCCAAAATTCCATATATTCTCTACACGAAAACAGTTCACAACAGTCAAGATTATTAATTTTTGAAATCCTAAGACATATACCAATCAACTTTATCTTAAATAAACAATAATTAATCTGCTCCGGCCAGGTTCCCATTATGCCGGACCAGCGGATTTACCAGACCGGTAAAAATGCCGGAAGAGCTAGTGGCTGTACAATTTATATGAAGCTATTCACATTGTGCCGGATCTGGCAAAAACACCAAGCTCGGCATTTTTACCGAGCGTTTTGTCACTGCGAAGCGCCAGTAGAACACCCGGACTGGAGTAATGTGAACAAGTTTGCTCCGGTATCTATGAAAGGTCCGAATTCCGGCACAGGTCCGAATTCGACTGAGATGAGTACTTGACTGTCCGGTTTTCTTGTGGGATCCGGTGTTAATGTGAACACTTTGTCCGGGGAGCCGGTTTGCGGCAAATCTGCCGGTCCGGCGTAGTGGGAACGTAGCCTAACTGGTTTCAGAATGACAATCTATTATTTTGCCAAGATTCTAACAAAATGGACAGTGCTTTAAATATTTATTTTAGATTTAAAAAAAAATACGGAAATAAAAGACCAAATTATTACAATTAGTCTAAACAAATAGGTTCAAATTTAAAAACAGACCATCACGCCGTTTTCCCGTGGGTAGGCAGTGAGCATAAAACTCCAAATTCTGTATTTGCACACTGACCTCATATCCTCTACATTCATATACCTTCTCATGTCCGTCTTCAAGCATTTTTTAAATTTGGTCACGCCATGTCATTCTCGGTCTTCCTCGTTTTCTGCATACATCAACATCGCATTGTAAATATTTATAGCAGTTTTCCCACTTCTCAATGAGGTTTTCCATCTCTGTTGCAAGAAATATCTATGTTGATTAAATCCTCGAGAGACGATTAAGACCTCGTTTTAAAAACCTAAATTTTTAGGAGTGTTTAAACTGAATACTAATATTGCTTTTAAGTCTTTTAATGAAATAAAATCATAGATTTAAGTGCACTGTATAGAAATTGAGAATTTTGTAAATATTCTAAGTATTTTTAAATGTTAAATTAAATTTTAGTGTGCCATTTGCTGTTTTAAGGCAATATTTGGACCATCATGGTTTTCAGAGCAAAACTAAACAAAAATTTGTATGAATATTTGAAACAAAAATATCGGTTTTTCAGAAACTTATACTGTAGTTGAACACTCCATATTTAAATTTGTAAAAATATTCCCTAAACACTACTAAAAACCTATATAAATATATAGAACACTTTTTAAACAGTCAAACAATGAATGATCATGGCGCTACATGGTGGTAGAAATGCTAAATAAAGGATTTTTTTGTTCATTTATACAAAATTGATTGCGGTTTTCAAACAAATTAATGTAGACATTTGCAGTTTTCCCACACACACGGTATTTTTAACAGTGAATTACAGGTACCTACGTTTTTTTTTAAAAATATTTGAAAGGAATGATTGTATAGACTCATAAAGAAAGAATAATAAAATCCGATTATATCATTTTGGAAAGCTTTGGAAACTGTTTTAAGAAACAGAAAAAGGATGCACAAGGTCATGGGACTGCGCGGGCGAGGGGCGGAGTGAAGATGAGCCGGGGAGATGTCATGCGTATGTGTGCATGTACTTCTTCCTTGGGAGATAGCAAGATACGAATAAGTACATATTATGGATAAGGATTTGAAGTTAGGGCGAAGCGCCGTTCGGATGGCGGCGGGGCGTTGAATTGTTCGCGCTAAGCGAAATGTATTTTTAGTTTTGGTTTTTTTTAAACGATTTAATTTATCAACATTATTTTGAGTTTTTCCAAATTTTTGTAGACAAGGAGTGGATTCAGCTCCCTAGGAAATGTTCTTTGTCTCTGTTGTAATATGTTAATATTAACAGCTTCCTAGGGAGTTGAATCCACTCCTTGTCTACAAAAATTTGGACAAACTCAAAATATTGTTGATAAATCCACCTGGTCCATGAAGAAGTATAAAAATTGAAAAATAAAAATTTCAAGCGTTGCCTAGTATGTAGGTGATATAATTCAATCGGATGAATCTCACCTGCACAAATGAAGGTTTCAGCTCTTTAACTTCAAAAACATCAAGAGATGAAAGAATTGAAGGAATATACATGTTCAAATATGGGCAGAATGGTGAATGTTACACAGTGTGTAAAGTGGCCACTTAAACCAGCCAATGACAGGTCATAAGTCCTGTAGATGCCTAGAATTCTATATTACCTTCTCTTAAATGTTCTTCATCTCTGTTGTAATATGTTAAGATTAAATTTATGTTTGTGGAACTGTTTTAAGTGTTTCGGAAGAATAACTGTTTTAAAACAGCAGTTACCATGTTTTCACCACCTCTAGTTTCTTTATAGATTAGGATAGATTGCACATATTTGACCTTTCAGATGTACATATATGATAAGGAAGATAATTGTCGAATCGCGATATAGATAGTGATAACATATATATTATCTCAAGTACTAGATAAGCTAAACGGATGCATCGATACAATTAATTATGTACTGGCACGATGACAACAGAGCATCGGGGACAACATGAACAAGGTCTAGAGCAGAGGTGTCTTGAACAAACTGCAAATAGGGATTACCGCTTATAACTGAAAGTTATTACAACAGAAAGGGGATTTCAATTTTACAATTTATTTATTTTATAAACGTTTATGTACATTACAAAAAAGTTCAATGCATACATAAAACTAAAAAATTAATACTCAAATTTAAATCTACAAAAATGGTAAAATAAAAATACCCAGCAATTATAGAGAAAGAATGCTATCCTCTATGAACTTTTTTCACTAATATGAAAGATGTCAATATCCGAAGAGATACGGTTGAGTAAAGACATTGCTCTTCCTACTGGCATTACCATCGGCAGGTTGGTTCTGCAAGCAAGAAGATAAAACAGCTTAAGCTGTCTATGTCTAAGGTAGTCATTAGGAACATACTCTCCGTTACACCTATGTTGATCGTAATACCACAGATCAATCGGAAAAAATACATAAGCAAGTATGCATTTCTTCTTTTCCCCAAACTATTGTAGCCAAGCATTCCCAGTATGAAGTCAGACGGGTACAACCACGGATAATATCCGCATATGGAAGTCCGAGCATTAAATTAAATAATAACATTTTAATTTCAATAACTCCCCGGAGAGTGGAATTCAGCCTCACCTACAAACATTTGGACGTACCCAAAATATTAAAGAACTAATTTATTTATATATACTCCCAGTGGGCATTTTTAAGGACATATTTATACATGGAAAATTATTATGAAGGAAAGTAGAAAGACACAATGGTATATAGTAGACTCGGTGGGAGTGGAAGCGGCACAGAGGTGTTTATAATTTAATTTGATTCAGTGACCGTTTGAAAGAAGACAACTTGTTATCAAAGAAATCAAGACCGGTATGTTTGTTGGAAGACCTAAGAATTCCGGGCATAGGGGAATGAAAACCATAGTTAGTTCTATGGTTATCGGAATGAAAGAGTAAGTTTTGTCTGAGGTTTCTAGTTGGGATATTTAATTTTATTGTTGTTATGTCAGCAGTTCAGGCGCATTAATAGAGAGTTACTAGACACTACCCTGATGCTGCAAAGAGGATTGGTCTACTTCTCTATTAAAGTGTACAATTTACTTCCATTGTCCATAAGGACAATTGAACGTAATTATGCAGAAAGCACCAGTCTACAGTTTTAAAAAATGAGATATTAGTGTTTTAGAGTGCAGTAAAGTCAATTCTATGTTCTGCTTAAAACAGCCAGACCGCTTTCATAAAAAAAAGTGTAATTATCACCTTCAGAAAATAGTGTCGATCATAAAAACGACATTTATCGATTTGCAGAAATAACACACGACACTACAAAAATCTTACGGTACTTTAAACATCATTAAAACTAGTCACATACATAATTAGATTTTTGTTTGTTGTATAAAAAAAACTAATGTATTCATTATTTATCATTTGTCAGTCGAAAACATTCTAACTGTTGTGTAGATTTGATTATGCACTCTTTTCACAAAAGTGCTATTATCTCATTTTCACTTTTCTATGGCTGGCTGCTTTCTGCATAACAACATTCAATTAGTAAGTACTGTCACTATAAAATTTATATCAAGACGTGGATAATGTATGTAGGTGGGTTGCTCACGGATTGATGAATGGATCAGGTCAAATAATATATTTAAAAAACTGTTTTTATTTTAGTGTATGTTTCAAAATAATGTGAAATGTTTCTCTCAGCACGAGACATCCCAATAAGAAAACATTATTAATAAAAATAATTGTAAAAAAAATATATAACAAAATATCAAGAGGTAGTAATGCCACTCTTGAATTTTCAAATTAAATTTTTTTCTGCAAACAATGCCTGAGGACAAAAGTCGCGGCTTTCAGCGCAAGTTTCACCTTTTGTTGTTTATTTTATCTACGGGTCATAGAGGACTATCAGGATTATTTCCACTGAAAGGTCCAAGTTAGAAGTTAGATACAATCATCCCCCATTCTCCACACATTTGTAAATGGAGTGTGGGATATTTCGATCATCTGTTATATGCAAAATGATCAGTCCTACGCTTTAGATCCAGCACAGAGGCTAAAATTCTAGTTTAAATCATCCTTTTAATGTAATTTAAATCTATTTAGAATGTAAATAAAAATAATAACAATATGTACTTAGTAAAAGATAGATAGTATCTTGATAACTTGTGAAAGAGGTTACCTTCAATTAAAAGCGGTTTCTTAATATGTGCATTGCAATGCCAGTAAAACTATGTGTAAATAAATAATTGATAGTAAAAATATGTAATACAAAGAAACGGCAATTCATCGCAACATTATATTCAATACTAGCGGCAAAATTTCGAGCGAGATCGACTCTAGCTCACGACATTACTATCTTGTCATCTCACACACGCACTAATAATTTTTTGTTTTATAGGAGTTCTTACCCTAAATTTTTATGAAAAATACCAGATCTGGTGTAACCGTGGCTCGAGCGAGATAGACTATGCTTCATAGCGATCAATCATGCGCCAGAGGGAGAATACAATACACATAATCTGCGCAAGCCGGAGCATGCATAGACATGTAGTTCGCTTGTAATGTCACTTCAAACATGCGTACTGACAGAGAACATCGGTAAGAATTCATGTGATTTAGTTACGTACAATGTTTGTGTGTATGAAACAGTAGGTAAACAAAAGCAATGATGGATTAATTATGGCTTATCGCCAATTTCGAATTACATAGCTGGTGTAAAAATGCTTTACTTTGTTTATCTATAGATAATTTATGCTGCACACTACAAAGTAATAAAATGCTATGAATTTATGTTTATTTAATATTTATTAAATTGCTTAGTTATGACCGGTGCAGTCACAATAAAGTGATAAAGCTTTATCATAGCAATTTCATGACTGGGAAAATCTATTTTAATCAAATCTTTTATTATATCAAAAAAAAATGTTAAGGATTAAAAATAATTATACTGCAAGCACTGTGTTATTTATAAATACTAATTTAAACTGCAGCTTCAGACAAAAGGAGGAATTAGTAGTCTAAATGAAGTTAATCTTGATCACTTTATACGTGAAGGCATGATTATTAGTCTCATGCCTCGGATAAAGTCAGGTGATGTAAAAAACGCCTTTTAAAATAAATATTTCGTTATTACACTGTGTAGTAAAGTAGGAATTTACTATTAATTTATTTATTAAAGGACTTAGTCTATTCGTTCATTCATTCTTAAAATATAAATATAGTAAAAAAAAAAAACACTATGAAATATTCCAGTATAAAAACATATTGTTTAATAAATCGAGGCTATACTGACAGAATGAATCAAGTCAACAGTCTTTATATATTTCAAATATTTTTTAATGTAGGTGCAAGATATTAATTTCAAATTTTGCGAAATGCGATTATCTCGGAACTTGTTTTAATAACTTGCATTCTGTCGGTAAAGCCTCGAAACATTTTATATCAGCCATGTCTGGAATCGAACCTGAGACCTCTTGCATGGTAGGCAACCACCCTAACCATTTTACCATGAGGCGGGCTGATTTTGGGCTACAGAGGAGCACCAGTCACTTAGCCTTTTTACTATGGATTTTATTTATGAATTAAACACCCAGAGGGCTCTTACAATAAACAGTTTAAATGTACGTAAGTACAATAATAATAATATTTACATTAAGTAATTGTAAGCAAAAGAAGGAAAAGAAGCAAACAAGAATGAGAAAGTTCAGTGCTATGGGAAATTAGATGTAAAAATTGTTTTCTTACACGCGGCAAAAATTGGAGCATTTAATTTTGCTGCAAATTTTTTCAAAAATGTAAAAAATCAACTACTTTGAAATGTCACAAGTTCATGTGAATAATAACCAATTATAGCGTTGTTACGTGTTGTGATAGGTTCCAGTTTTAAGGTAGCCATGATTTGGTAGGCATGTTTTGACAGGTACGGGGTTTCCCCTTTTAAATGTCTGGAAAACTCACCGACTTAAACTTGTGAAATCACAGTCGATGTAATTTCAAAATTCATCATCATCATCCCCTTTTCATAGGGCACTGCATTGGTACATCAATCGCGGCGTATCTTGATCATTTTTGTTACGTGAAGGTAAGGTGATCAGTCTTACGCTTCAGGTACCAGTCTAGGGACTATGAAATATTCTAGTGTAAAAACACCCTTTTTAAATAATATTTCATATCAACCATGTCGGGAATCGAACCCGAGACTTCTTGCATGGTAGGCAAATGGGCTGACCATTACACCACGAGGCGGGCATATTACTAAATTTTGTAATTTCAAAAACAAAACCACTGAACTTCCTCATTGAAAAAAAAGGAAAAACAATGAAAAGAGTTGGAGAATTGAGATTATGGCCGTTTAGTGATTTGGAGTAATTCCAACAAAACACAAACAAACAAACCATCACGCCGTTTCCCCGTAAGGGTAGGCAGAGAGGATAGAACGCCACAACACTCTATCTTTGCATACAGATCTCGCTTCCTCTACATTCATACATCTTCTCATGCACGCGCGCCGATTATTCCGACTTTTGACATGTCCATCTTTAAGTATTTGTTGGATTTGGTCATGCCATGTCTTTCTCGGTCTTCCTCTATTTCTGCATCCATCAACATTCGCATTGTAAATATTCTTAGCCGTTCTCTCGCTGTCCATTCGTTCTACATGTCCAAACCAGCGCAGAGCTCCTTTCTTGATTTTGTCGATAATGCTTGTCTCAGCCTTACATAATGTACGGATCTCAACATTTGTGCATCTATCGTACATAGTTTTACCACACATTCGCCTGAGAGATCGCATTTCGACAGCATTCAGCTTACTTTCATCCCTGTTTTTCCAAGTCCATACTTCGCTCCCATACATCAGGGATGGGACCAGGACTCCGTTGTGAACTGCCAATTTTGCCTCTTGTGACAACCATTTATTTGCCAAGGTCGATTTAAGTGCACCGTTCACTCTGTTCCCGGCACTCACCCTCCTTTCAATATCTTTCTCAGTCATCCCATCCCTAGTGAACATACTTCCCAGATACACAAATTCCTCTACTTGTTTTAGTATAACTCCATTCACAGTGATTTCACATTTAGTCATACTTTCATTTCTTTCAAAAACCATCACATTCGATTTATCGACATTCATCAGCAAATCGCTTCTCTTGCATACATCGTAGACCTTTGTTACCAAGAATTGCAGTTCCTCTTTGTTATTAGCAAGGAGTACAGCATCGTCAGCATACAAAAGACAATTGACTTTTAAATCACCCATTTTTGCTCCCATTCTTAAGCCTTTCAGTTCTTTCATGCAGTTATCGATATACACGTTGAACAGCCATGGTGACATAACACATCCCTGCTTCACTCCTTTATGAATGTCAAACCACGATGTGTATGATCCATTTACCCTAACACATGCTGTGCTGTCTTTATACAGAGAAGCAATAGCACGTGTTAGATTTACGCTTACTCCATACTCCGATAACACCTTCCATAATTTTTCTCTGTCAACTCTATCAAACGCTTTTTGCAGATCGACAAATGCGCAGAAAAGCTTTTGGTTTTTAGCAAGAAATTTTTCTGTCATGTTTCGTAAAGCAAACATTTGATCCATACATCCTCTTCCATTCATAAAACCGCTCTGAATATCCCACACTCTATCCTTTGTAACTTTTCTTACTCTATCAATCAGTATTCTTCCATACATTTTGCCAACAGCGCTCAAAAGGCTGATTGCTCTATAATTTCCGCATTCTACTCTTGAACCTTTTCCCTTGTATAGAGGCATAACAACAGCCCTTCTCCAGTCTGGAGGAGTGTATTCCTCCTCTAAACATCGGTTGAAAAGTTTGTGCAGCCATACAAAAATTATTTCACCGCCCGCCTTTATAAATTCTGTAGCAACATTATCAAAACCTTGCGCTTTTCCATTCTTCATATATTTGGCAGCAATTTTTATTTCTTCCATTCTTATCTCTGTCGTACCATCATATGCATAGTAATTCCAACAATAACAGAAAAAATTATAATTTCTTATGTTGAATAAATAAATGAAGATTCTAACAATTACAAGGAGAGTTCCAATGTTCCCTGCATTCATTAAGTCGTATCTGCCTCAAGTTTTCTGGTAATCTAAGCCTCCTGTACATATACCAAGGAATATCTTCCCTCTTTACCATTGTACGAATTGCTAACGTTTCGCTTTATAATTTCATCGCACTCGTTATTTATTTGTCTATTTAGGAACAGCACATCATGCTTAGCAAAAATTAGGTCAGGCTTTTAAAATGAAGGATTTTAATCACACGTCAACAGTTTAAAGAGTGTCAATCAACAACAAAATAGTTTAAAAGAATATTTATATATAATAACTGATAAACTAACTAATAATAAAATAAGATTATTTTGACAAATTATGAGAAAAGATTATTAAACGGTACATACATCGTCGGTAATACTGCAATTTTTGGCAAGGGAATCTAAAAAGCATTCTGTTAATATATTACTTACAATTTTAATCAACCCTTATGTTTTGAAACATGGAACTAGCAGAGGAAGGATGACAGCAGAGTGAATGTGTGGGAAATCAGTGTATGACGGGGTTACAAATGATGAAATTAGGCGAGAGTACAAATCTGAGATGGGTGTAATTGATAAGATTAAGAAAGGGTCGCTAAGATGGTGGTCTTGTACAACTAATGGATGACGAAAGAATAGTAAAATAGACATATATGGCGACAATTAATTGTAGGATGCGGACGACCAAAAAAGACGTGGCATGATCTGATGAATCAAAATCTCAAGTTTGGTCATGTCAAAAGCAGACACAATTGAAGGGCACGTATGACAAGATGTATGCATGCAGAAGAAGCTAGGAATGAATGTCAGGATAGACGTGTGTGGTGGTCGTAGAAGTTTGTGTGGTGGTAATAGTAGTAGTAGATAACCAACTAAAAATACTGCTGGAGTATCAGAAAAACTGTCATTATTTAAAGTAAAAATAGCAATAATTTAAAACTAAAGGCTCTTAGTTGTAACTAATTTATTGCAGTAAATTATTTTTGTAGAACAAATTACGCTGTATTGCAGTATCACTGATGACTTTTGTTTTTTAACAACTATATTTCAAAATATCTCATCTTTTGCTTCACGTAACCCGACATTACAGAACCATTATCGGAGGATTTTTTTCGCAGAATTTTAAGAGTAAACTATATATTTATTGACTTAAACTTTGTACGCGTTCTTTAACAATTAAAAAAAGTCATAAATATGTCACATTTTAATTAAAATATATTTTTTAAAATTATTTTTATTAATTATGATTATATTAACAAGTCTATAATTTACTCAATTCCATATACATTTTATCGGTTAGGTTTCGAATTATGTTTAATTCATAATGTAATATGTTTTGAGGTTATTCCTCACACTGCAGGAATAAATTAAGGAAAATTAACAAGAAAATGCTGGCAGGTGTTAATTTGATTTTGAATCTAATAATTTATAGGAAAATGGTGAACATCCAGTGGAACATTTATGCTTGCATAATTAATTATCAGAACTACAACATGCGAAACTCGGTGACATATATAAATAATCTATCAAAGTTGTTTATATACTTTATTAAGATCATGTTTTAGAAGCGGATTCGCATATCATAAGTGTTGATCGAATTTATGTCTGATATTTTAGAAATAAGTATTTTTAATATATGTGATTGATGTTTAAATATTAACTACTAATTTTGAACAAGTTCCGACACTAGTTAAAGCATTGAAATGCGATGCGTATTTATTTCGGAATATTTTTAACACAGACAGTAAATTAGTAAAATTATCACTAAGCACACTCGTAAATTAACTGAATAGAACTGTACACAAGATTAGATAAGAGACTATACAGGTAACTTTATCTCGACATACTGAGACCATAATACGAGGCGCTGAAAATTTGCTGCCATCAACCTTCTGGGACATTTCACACTACACAGATCATAAACAACAAGCCTATCAAAACAAAAGTATTCATTTTATAGAAATACTGTATGAAATATAACGCGAAACAAAAGAAACTCGAGACCGTGGAGCCATAGAAAGCCCAACACTGGATTGTGTCAAGTAACCTTTTCATTCTATTGTTTGAGAAGATTATAAGATCCGAGCGGGACGTTCTGATACAACTTCTAGCTGCGGAGCCAGCTCAGCATGCATTCGCAAAATAAACAACACTAAATTGTACCTATTATGTCTCGATCTGACATCCCTGACGTCGCGTCGTAAGAAAAACACTACGGACGTTAGGTTTACTAATGTTAGTGTGACATTCATTTAAATAATAATAGCAAACATATATATCGTGTCAAAGATCGCGGCAGAGATTAGAACTCCGTAATATTATTCGTATTTTGCTAAGCCGCTAACAATCGGTCAATGGAGGTTAGCATTGACAACGAAGATGCAGTTTAAAAACACGGATACTCGTTCGATGAAAACGCATAGGCGTTGAAATTTACAAAAACTGAGAACATAAACAACCTTCGCATCATCGGGTAGCTTTATCCGCTGTGTACGAGCGGGTTTATCGGTTATACTTCGAAAAGAAGGTTAGACCAGGGCGGAAAACTGATTTTTTCTAACCAAAAAAAGAGTGCGCATAATCACAAAATAGAGACGTTTGGATAAAACCACTCAAAGAAAAGACCAAAGTCAACACCAATATGATTTTTGTGCATTTACCGTCTGCGTTCGAGCGATAAAACATCCTTGAAATTTGCAATTCCAAAACCCGAGGTCGCCCTTGACAAACGGGCGCTAAAAGTCACCACTTACCGGCCATGACAAAGCCCAGCACAAAAACTTAACAAGTTCAATGTTTTGTTAACACAGTTAGCGAGATTAAATGTTAAAAAACAGCACCGCCGCACGGATGATTTCGGATTCGAAACATTTCAGCCGAAAATTAAAGAAAAGCAATGGCGTTCGCTAATAGTACATAACATCACAGCCGATTCTGACGTCAAGCTAGCGAGAACCGGTCGGTAAAACAGGTGGTTTCTTTTTCACTATTGTTGGGCCGCGCTCTGTCGGCAAAAATAGCAACGTTTTTGCACTGTCTGTCGGTACTCGAGAAAAATTCAAATTGCAAATAAAAATAGTGGATTCAAAATTGGCTTCAAGCAAAAGTTTTGGCACGTCGAATTTTATTTACACGGTCATTCCAATGACATCGCATAAATTACAAAAATAACTACGTTAAAACTAGAGTAATAAATATCAAATAAGTATATCTAGGTAGGTAAAGTAAAAACACACTCGGTCTGAGGTACAATCACGATAATAATATATTATATGAACATTTCCTATTTTAGGTATTGTGATTTTCCATGTACAGTTTGTCGGCGTTACTTAAATCATTAAAATGTATCTAACAAATTTCAGTGGGACTTCATTATATTTATAAAATGATTTTAAATCTTTATAGTTTAAAAAAAAAGCATCTACCCTCGAGTCATTAAATAAAACTTGCTATTATGGATTATCTATTATAAATATTAATATAATATTGGTAGGTATGTTGGATTTTTTCATTAATTCCTCAAATAGGCAGTGTTGAATTGAAAAGAAAATGAAATTAGGATTTTTTCGTTAGGTTTTTAAAAAATATAGGTAGGATAAACACATAATATTTATTATATTGTAATTTTGGCACAGTGGAACTTCTGTGTGTGACTAATAATTTAAATTGACGGTCGTTTATAAACTTTACCTGACGCCTTTTGTTTTCCGTGTGTGACGGCATTATTAATTATGTCTCCGAGCTTGGAGAAGCTGGACTGTCGCATGACATGGGGCAACCCCTTCCGAGGGAATCTCTGAACAGGGGGCGTAGCGCTGCTCTGCACCGAGTACTCGCCTGAAACAATATTAATTTATTCATTATTAAATTGGAAGTAATCACCTTTACTCTTTTTACTCTTTTTTGTTTATCCCTTGCACGAGGCAAATCTGTATCGAAATAGACAAATTTAAGATTCGTGTAAAACTAGTGGAGTCTAAAAAAATTATATCCTGGTCTCATATCAAACCTTCGAACTTTACAATCTTATTTTATTAATTTATCATATCAACCCTCTAATCCATCACGAATTATAAAAAAGACAGCACATTTGGTTAAAACTGAATATAACCTTTTTAAAATCAACAGCCTGTAGATTTTAAATGCGTTTGTGTACGTTTTGCGAACGCGCCAGCTCTAGTTAATCGATCAGTGAAATAATAAGACGTTACCTATTCATTTTGGAATAGCAAAAAATACAAACCTCTCGGTCCAAATGGAAAATACTTCATTGCAGGGGACAATTGACACTTCAAACTTATGCTGAATTCACAAATTAATTACTTTTGTTCAAATAGTAACATATTTTAACCATGCGCATTTCACACTTAACTTTAGTTATAATGTTATGCGTCACTTTTAAGTGAGTTTGTTTTGTATGATTAGTGTTTATTGAGTTGTAATGCCGTGTCTTGAGTCTTGATCATTGAAAAGTGCTAAAACCTGTTTAGATATAATCTTTTAGGAAACGGTGTTTAAAAAATCTTTACTTTTCACAAAATTACAATGGAAAACGTAAATCACACTCATGGCAATTTTATTTTATTTTAATAGAAATCACGGAACTATAAAATTTTTACACCCGATTGTATCAACAAAAAAACTTTGGCTCTTCGTACTTAAATTATATCTTAGTATCGAATTGAAATTCATAGTCATGTTGTATTGTTTTATTTCACTGGAAAATATTTTAGGTTTTTCTTTTCACTTTGAATAATTTTATTTTTTTTCTCATGTAAAGGGTGGTCCAACCATAACGCACGATGTCAATTGTAAATAAAACAATATTTTTTTGGAGAATTATATTTTTTTTAAAATTATGATTGACAATTATGTGTGAAACAAAATATCAACCATATGCCTGGCCACGGCTTCGGTGGCATACCTCTATCCAATGGTCCATATTTTCAATGACGCTGATGCATAATTGAGGTTCAATGTCGTTAATGTGCCGAATTATCTCATCCTTTGGCTCTATTGTTCTTGGCTCATGTTCAATAATGTAATTATATTAATCAATAAAAAAAAGTACTTATGAAATGGCGTGTACTGCCGCACTTATCAGCAACACTACCAATAATCCTACTCCTTAGCGTCTGCGAGTGGTTTCGTAGGCCCCGCGAGCCCTGGGCAATGTGGCAACATTAGTGTCATAGCAGGCAGGGAGAGGATGAGTGGCGAGTGTCCGGCCCCGTAAAACGGAACCCCTACAGCTAAGGGTAGGTAACCCCGTTAGAAAATTCCACCGAAGAAGGCAACGGGAAACCACTTCGGCCAACAATCCTCCAGCATATCACTATGGAGAGCTTTCTCCCCAGTGGTGGTCAATGTCTGGTGGACCCGACATTGAATAGATGGAAGAAAAAACTAGAAACGTGGGACGAGGGATTAAGACGGCCAAGGAAATAAATTACCTTGTCATGTCAATAATTGAATAGCATTTAAAGAAGTACTATTTGCGATTTTTATTTGATGATGGCTTTTTTTTATATTTGGGTAAAACACCAATATCATCATCACCTGCACCGTGATGTGATGCATAGGATACTGCACTGGTACAACAAATACAACATTTCTCGATCGTTGGTTACATGAAGGTAAGGTAATCCGTCTTAGGCTTCAGGTGCCAGCACAAGGACAGTGAAATGTTGCTGGGCAAAACCAGCTTTTAAACAATTATTAGGTGTACCGTGGGTGTACCCATAAGAAATCAATTATTTTTAGGGTTTGATAATGACGCTTTAAAAACACTGGTGGAAACGAATCCTAAACTGAGTATCCAGGAAATAGCAAACACTCTTCAGGCTACTTGGACAACAGTTCAAAGACATCTTCACGAAATCGGGAAAGTTTGCAGACAGGGTATGTGGGTCCCACCATCTATTGTCGGAGATGAATAAAGATCGACGGCGTACAATTTGCACATCTCTTTTGTGCAGAGAAAGAAGTGATCCATTTTTACGAAGGATTGTTACTAGTGACGAGAAATGGATCTTGTACAGCAACAACAAGCGCACTAAACAATGGCTTTCTCCAAATCAACTAGCCGTACCTACTCCTAAACCATCCCTCAATTTAAAGAATGTGTTATTGTGCGTTTGGTGGGACTGTGGTGGCATAATTCATTTTAAACTATTGAAACCGGGAGTAACAGTTACAGCTGAATTGTATTGCTAAAAAATGATAGATTGCACAACCAATTGTTGGTAAAACGACCAGGTCTGGTCAACAGAAAAGGGGTAATATTGCAACATGATAATGCTCGGCATGCAACAAGATTAACCCCAGAAAAAAAAAGGCGTCTAAACTGGGAGGTTTTACTACATCCCCCAGACATAGCACCATCCATAATTTTTCGCCAATGAACTGTATTTATTTATGAGGAGCGTTGACTTAGAGTTTACACACGCGTTGACTTATGACCGCGATAACTTAAGCATGTTTATTTATTTATATTATGTTTATTCATTGTGATCGCTCACAAATGCTTAGCATGTTTTTAGGCACGTCAATGGTCATTTGTGATTGAGCTACTGGAGCGGATTGACCATGATTAAAAAAGTAAATGAAAATCTCAAAAATAAGTTTTGTGCACAAGGGCTGTGAATAATGTTATAGAGATGTGAGATAGATGTATGCGCTGATCAAAACGAACCAAGAACCAGAAGAAAAATCCCAATTCGATGGCACCAATAAACGAATGTTTAAAAAAAAAGATATTCGAGTAGGTGGATTAGTCCTTTACGTAATTTTTTATAAGATATTTGTTTACAGCCAAAGAAGCGCGATAAATATCATCACATAATCACTTTCACATTTTATTACTACTGATATGAAAGATTAGAACAATAAGCCTTGTTAACACTCGACTCAATAAGATATAAGTCATTTATCAAGAACACCACGGAAGCATAAGATAAGTTAAAATTACGAGAATTCATCAAAACAGGTTCGTTTCGAAAGAATTCGGCAGAAAAATATTTGAATAATGTTTAAACATTCTTCACATTCTGGGGTAGGATGTGTTAAAAATGAAATCAATATGATTTACAAAAAACTAATTGAAAAAATATTCTACCTGGGGATCCTAGATACTAGATACCCCCCTAGGCCCGGAAAGGTTAAATACACAAGCACTATCTGCCCACTAGTAGTGAAAGTACTCCCTCCACATACCCGAAAACCGTTTTAAAGACGGGGCGGGCGTCTTCTTATTGGTTTCGTCATATAAAAATATAAAAAATAGTCAATAAACTAGTTACTTTTAAAAATTATAATTTTGGAAACCGCAATTTTCATTGAATTTAACTCTACTGCTTACATTGCCCCTTTCACTGTGTGTTTGAATTTTTTTATGTAAAGCTTAAGTCGGAAATTATCATCATTCTTCCTGACCATATTGCAATCACACGAATCGAAGCCAAAACTGTGTTTATTTGTATTAAATTCAGTTGCGAATGTCCATTTTTATTATTTTATTTTAATTTAATAACACCATCAAATGAGTACTATTCTTTCTCTCTGTTGCAATAATTTCCATCTTGATAACTCCCTGTCTACACACGATCGGGCATACTTAAGAAGAATATTATTAAATAAAAAATAAAAATATGTAGCTGTATAAAAAAATAAGTAGATACTGAAAGTAATTAAAAGTGTTTTAGGGTGAAATAATTCGGCAGATTCTCACACTTATGAAAAAAGGCTTCAGCTCTTTGACTTCACAAAAATTTATTTTATTTCATTCAATTTATTAATTTTATTCATTTATTAATTTTATTTATTTTATTTATTTTATTTATTTTATTTATTTTATTTATTTTATTTATTTTATTTATTTTATTTATTTTATTTATTTTATTAATTTTATTTATTTTATTTATTTTATTTATTTTATTTATTTTATTTATTTTATTTATTTTATTTATTTTATTTATTTTATTTATTTTATTTATTTTATTTATTTTATTTTTTTTATTTATTTTATTTATTTTGTTTATTTTGTTTATTTTGTTTATTTTGTTTATTTTGTTTATTTTATTTATTTTATTTATTTTATTTATTTTATTTATTTTATTTATTTTATTTATTTTATTTATTTTATTTATTTTATTTATTTTATTTATTTTATTTATTTTATTTATTTTATTTATTTTATTTATTTTTTTACTAATTATATTAATTTGTTTTGTTTAATAAGTTAACCTAGTTAATTGCGTTTATTTAGTTAATTTTATTTCAAAAAAGAACAGCCAATACAACATAAAATACAATATTTTCAAAGAAACCGATATTAATGCTAGTTTTCTGTATTTTAGTCAAAACAATGCCAAAAACAAAAAAGCATATTAAGTATGCTTTTTACGTGTTGGATACTCCCTTATCACTCCACATTAAAAAAACACTTTTTATTTATGTTGAAATGAAAATATAACGTTTCTTTTCGTTCGCCAATGGATTATAGTATTTATAGTATGGTATATTAATACTAGATACTTTTGAAATATTTCAAATATATTTCACAAAATGCCAAAGCGTTCGTTGAATTTTACCATTATGATATTGAAGAAAAAAACATTATTTTTTGAAATTTTTAACACTTTTTATAAAAAATACACACGCCGTAAAAAACATCACTTCAAAAATGGTTCAAAAAACGACAAAATAACTCTTAATTACGTTAAAATTGTCCAATAACCCAAAAAGCGTTAGTATTTTGAAACACACGGGAATTGAACACAACTAATAAACACTTAACAAGATGTCCTCGTAACTTGAGTGATAGATAGATACTAAAGTAAAAATAAATACAGCCTGCGGCAGGTAAATATTCACGTTTTGGCGTTAAATGTAATCAGTTCCGTCACTGTTATCATAAAGTTGTTATAATGTCACGGCTCTAACGTCAAAAACCAACAAATTAAGGCTATTAGGTCATCATAGGGAGGTGCTCGGCTCGTTCAATCGTCAAGTGTTATTCCGTAAAGACCGACCACTTACTATAGCACATTGCTTTTCTTAAGTAAATTAAGCTCTTACTGTTTACTGAAATTTTTGAATTTGGGGGTCTTTTCTGTTAGTCATGAATTAGTTTTGAATTCGGAAACACGTTTGGTAGATCAAAGTTCGAACCTCGGACCACGCTGATCTGGAGTCCGTGACGCTACGACGGGATCATAACCCGTCTCGACATTAAAAAAAAAACACGAGAGCATAATTATATCCATTGAAAATCTTGATTTTATTTTCTATCTACTTTTCGTATATATATATATATATATATATATATATATATATACATATATATATATATATATATATATATATATATATATTATATTTTATTTGGGAAATCAACAGTTACATATTTTTAGTAAACAAGCAGATATAGTGTATAAACTCAGAACTAATAACAGATTTCCACATAGTATACAAAGTTAGTAAAGAAAATATATTACATATCAAATAAATACACACAATTTATACTTATAAAAATGTTATTTTCATGTACTCAATAATCAAAGATTTTTTAAATATTTATTTTAAGATTTAAATTAAGGACAAGAATGCTTGAAGAGAGGATAAGGAGGGGAGGGGAGATGTACATATTTATTATTATAATGTCTACTAAGTTACATAATACATTTTGAGTGTAAATTTTAAATCTGAGTAATGTTTGTGTAATCTATATTTTTAAATTTTGTATTGTACATTGAAAAAGTCCTACGAATAAAAGCATTTTTAACATACGATGTTTTACTTATTGGTACATGAAACAGGTGGTAAATTAATTTTTTTAGTTTTAAATGTAATTTTCTTTTTTCTTTTTATAATTACACCATATTAGTTTTTAATTGTAATTGATTTGAAGGGTATAAAAAAATAATACGCTTGGCACTCCGTAACGGTTGTGAGTTGATCAGTTTATTTATTTCAATCTTCAAGTACAATGATTAAAGCGGACTGATTGCTAAAAGCAATATCTCCAGCCAACCGAAAAACGGACTGGTCAAAAAAGAATTGGTAAAAAATTTGTATTAATCAACATAGTAATAATATAATAATAAAATAATAGAATAAATCTAATAAATTTAAATTAACAGCTTGCTTTTAATGGGGAGATAAAGCTTGCACATGTAAATTTAATCAAAGTACATGATGTTATACGCTTTTAAGATTTAAAGGACGATGAATGTGGGATCAGGTAATGAGTTTGGAAGGAGAGAGAAAGATGAACCAAGGAAAGAAAAGGAATAAAAATATTTAGTTTTTAAACAATAAAATGAAGGGAGGTTAGGTTTCTAAGGATATATATTAATGTTTCAGGCGTTTCTTAAGGTGAAGGTGCATTTAAAGAGAAGGTGCATTTTTAATACGAAGGGGTAGCTCATTCAAAAGTCTAGCGCCTTGAACAGAAAAGGAATAGCTGAAAAATTATGAGTGATATGACGAGGAATGGAAAGTGTTCTCTCCTGAGAAAAGCGAAGTGAAAGACCACGTTAAAAAAGACAAATGAAATTCTCAGCAAGATATTTCGGAACGCAAGGGTTGTGAAGAATATTATAAAGAAGTAAGAGAGATTGAAAGCCTATGCGCTGATAAAAACGAAGCCATGAAGACGTTATTGTGTTTTTTTTATTTTAAATGTATTTTATTTTAAATTTATTTATTTTATAAACGTTTATGTACATTACAAAATATTTCGTTGCATAGATAACACGAAAAAAATAATACTAAAATATAAATATTAAAAAATGGTAAAATAAAAATACCTAGTAATTATAGAAAAAGAATGCTATCCTCTCTGAACTTTTTTCACTAATATGAAAGATTTCAATATCCAAAGAGATACGGTTGAGTAAAGACATTGCTGTTCCTACTGGCATTACCATCGGCAGGTAGGTTTTGCAAGCAGGAAGATAAAACAGCTTAAGCTGCCTGTGTCTAAGGTAGTCATTAGGAACATAAAGAAAAATACTCTACGTTACACCTATGTTGATCGTAATACCACGGATCAATCGGAAAAAATACATAAGCAAGTATGCATTTCTTCTTTTCTCCAAACTATTGTAGCCAAGCATTCCCAGTATGAAGTCAGACGGGTACAACCGCGGATAATATTCGCACTCCCTTAAGTAAAGATACCTCAGAAATTTCTTCTGAACTATCTCCATCATATGGTCGTTATGGGGCGTTTAAGTGGCTATATCCACAATGCATTAAAAATATATAAATTCCAACGTACATAAATTTAGTAAACTTTGCATATATACTTGTACGTATTCATTCTTGTTGGATAATTAAAATGAATGTTATACAGTGTGTAAAGTGGCCACTTAAACCAGCCAATGACTAGTAAACGCTTAAACTTTCATAAATATTACCTTCTCTCGTTATCAATCTCAATTGATATTCTTAATGTGTTAATTAAAAATACGTTTAAAGATTTACCAATGACGAATTAAAAATTACGCAATATACGTACCTACATATCAACTTTCTGTATGTTTTCCTGTTCGAGTAAATTATTATTATTTGTGAATAATATACAAGAAAGGTATTACATTATACGGCTTAGTTCACACGCTCAGTTTGTCAACACGGAGATTTTTCATGGTTTTCCCCCCTAAAACAGAATGCATTAGCGTGCAGTGGGTGGTTCTATGTACCTATGTACGTAGTACATGATATAATATTAATATGCTAATGTAACTGAGCCGTGTTGTGGTCCCGTGGTAGTATTGTGGGCTCCCGGACCAAAGGTCCAAGGTTCAAATCCCACTCTACCACAACTCGATTTCCATTTTTCCAGCACAAGTTATTTACGACTTTTAGGAAATAGTCTGAAAATTTTAATGTTTGAGTAAATAATAATAACAACTTAAGTATTTATCTTTTATTTAAAAAATATAAAAACTGCATTGTTGCATTGCATAAAAAACTATATTGAACTGTGGTGTGGTACTAAATTATAGTGCATAAATAAATAATTTCATTTTTACAATCAACTTGCGGACCCGACAGATGTCCTGACCTAACGTTGGCTTGCCTGCTATTTCAGCAAACGTTTTTTTCGATAAACTTTATACTGTGACATTTGACATCGAGTTTGACATTTCAATCTTTTCGTTTCGTCATTGTGTTATTTGCTGTTGCCTAAAGCAAAACAAAAGTGCAACATCGCCAACCACCTACCGGGTCCAATTGTGAATTTAAACTAGAGATGGGCATTTCGGTTTTTTATAAAAGCAGCAATAACAGTTACCGTTTCACAAATTAAGCCTTTTAGTGAAGACGTTTAAAAAATAACAGTTTGGTGCAATTTGCTACTCCGTTGCGGAAACACCTTCAGTTTTGGTGTTCTTTTACAACGATAACGACTTCGTGCTGTTTGAGTATATAAATATATGTAATGTTTCGCAGCTTCCTGCAACGGCCTCTTCTCTTTGGCAAATCCAAACTTGTACACTTCTCCTGAAAATGGCCTTTGTTTGCGAGAACTTAAAATATATTTATCCGGGATATTGAACACTCTTGGAGCCACAAATGAGAAATTTTAATTCATCGCCATATTTAACCGATTTTTTAAATCCCGCTGGGTCAAAAATATATGTGTCTTTAAAATTTCGTTTTAAGAATACGAATGAACGAGGGCACGGGACTGCACGGGTGTGGGTTGGAATGGAGACGGGCCGGGGAGATTTCATGCGAATATCTGTTTATTTATTTATTTGACGGACTTATACAGTTCAGTCTAACGATGGTAAATACAATTTCTTATAATAAATACAGGCACTAATAAAATAAAATATAACTAAATAAAATTAAAGCTAGGACAAAAAAAAAAAAAATTACTACCTCAAGATAAGATCCGGTCTATCTTAGTGAATTTTTAAATCTATAAAGACTTACACCAAAAAAGTTCAGATCTTGTCTCGAGTTTACAATACGACACAATCGGGACATTGGTGCATGCAAGCCATAGTTTGCGCTGTGTTGATCGAGGAACAGCACATTATTATTTCGCAACCGGCGGATCGGAACATTGAATGCCACTTGTTCCAGTAACGATGGTACATCAATTAAGCCATTCGGCAAATTAAACATAAATATGGAGTCAATGTTATTTTTACGTTTTTGTAGACTTGAGATTTTTAACATTGACTCCATTTCTCCGTAAGTGTAGTCTCCCCTCTCGAGGCCAATCATCATGCTACTTTTCTTAGCAAACGAGGTTGCACCGATTCGATATGATTTATCCGGCCTACATAGAAGGAAGACCAGATCACGGATGCATAATCTAAAAGAGGACAAACAAGTGAGCAATATAGTGTTTTAGCCGTGAACATAATAGTAAAGTCACTAGATGTCCTGCTAACAAAACCCAAGAGTTTTAGTGACTTGTTAATCATAGTATCAATATGTTCATTAAAGGTAAGTTTACAGTCCATGATAACTCCGAGGTCCTTAACTTGACTACATCTAAATTAAAATAGTCTATTTTGTAATCAAAGGAGATAGGTTTTTTCATTTTGTAAAAATACATTATTTTACATTTTTAAATATTTAATTCTAGGTAGCTGGCTTTGTACCACATATTAAAATAATCAATATCTGACTGAAGCGGCAAACAGACATTTGTCCTTTGAATAATGTTAAGAATTTTATTATATAATATGTGTATGTACATCTTCTTTGGGAGATTATAATACGAGTAGGTAGGTATTATGGATAAAGATTTGAAGATAGGGCGAAGAGCGGTGCGGAGTGCGTGAATTTTTTTTTATTTACTTCTGCACTTGGCGATTTAGTCTTTGTTTTTTTGTAAAACAATCTAATTTTTTTTTGGGAAATTCTTTTAGGTGTTTTGGGAGGGTAACTGTTTCAAAACAACAGTTACATTTTTTTAACCACTTCTAATCTAAGCCATCCAGGGACCCACTCAAACACACACAAAAAAAATCATAAAAATCGGTCCAGCCATTCGGGACGAGTTTAGTGCCATACACACGTACAGAAGAATGACTTATTATGAATGTATTACTAATTAAGAATATTTAAATGATTTAATTTACTATTTTGGGATTGATAAATTAAACGTATTAAATTAAACCTGGCATATTATGTTAATAAAATTAGTATAAAACCACTAACCGACTTATCTGTCTACCGGTTTCGAGACGTAACCCGTCTCTTCGTCAGGACAACAACACTACGCCAACATGCAAATATCACTACACACCTTCACCATAGTAGATTTGCAAAAATATAAAATCGACATGCAGGTTAGACACATGCTTCACTACGCCACCACCGAGGGTTAATGACTGATGAAGCTAATATTTCAAAAAGGATTAACAATCGGAAAAGGATGTCTTATCTAATAGGAAAAATGTCTTAGTAATAATAACTTCTCAGAATTCGCCAACCACATTATAGACTCAAATCATGAATTTAATAAAGATACCGGTGTTCAAGTTTTACACATAAATAATAAAGGACTGAAAGTAAATAATATGGAGATTTTTTACATAAAGAAGGCTTTGAAAAATAATGTCCCATTAATTAATAATCAAGTAACTTTCCAATATAGTCCATTATTCGATATTTCATTGTAATGGTCACCCTACCCTCCCCCTCCCTTTTTCCTCCTTTTCCGATTGTTAATCCTTTTGAAATATTAGCTTCATAAGTCATTAACCCTCGGTGGTGGCGTAGTGAAGCATGTGTCTAACCTGCATGTCGATTTTATATTTTTGCAAATCTACTGTGGTGAAGGTGTGTAGTGATATTTGCATGTTGGTGTAGTGTTGTTGTCCTGACGAAGAGACGGGTTACGTCTCGAAACCGGTAGACAGATAAGTCGGTGAGTGGTTTTATACAAATTTTATTAACATAATATTAAAATGTTGGACCACAAAGTTAGTGCTTTGAATAGTAATAATATAAACCTGGCATTTTTGTCTTCGTTTTAACTTTAACCAAACTTTGTCACATTCCTAAATTCAAGACAAATTAAGCAATAATTTCACCCATCCCATCAATCGTGCTCTGACCTTATACAATCAAATATATAGTCTCGACATTGACATCTTACTAGACTCTGCAACATCCTCTAATTCTAAACGGCAATTATCCTCACTTACGCCATATATCATACTCTCTCATACACACACATCTTGTTTTGGCGGTTTTGACATACCTAGTAAACAATTTCAGGCTCTAATTGGAATATAACTCATCCAACCACCCTTTTTCACAAAAACATTCTGCATTCCATTCAATGTTGCGTCGTTTAACACTTTGAGTACCGGCCGAATACACATAGAATTTCCCTGTGCCCGGCCCATTTTTGTGAAATTTCATGCTTTATGAAGGGTTTCTTAAAAGTGTCATAATTATGAAAATACTGGGTTAAATCAATCGAAACTTATTAGATTTATTTGAAATAATTAAATAAGTAATTTTTGTATGATAGTTTTGCCAACATTGACCTTTATGGAGAGCCACATTGCGCATTGCAATGTTTGCACATATACAGGGCCTCACTCCTTTTTTTGTGCTTCGTATCCCGGATCCGTGTAAACACGTGATTATAATAACCATGACTTGTGTCCCGGTCCCGTGGTTTCACGTGGTTTACCAGCAGCGAAAAAGTACTAATAAAAGTCACTAGATGTCAATAAAATGCACTTTTTTAGACAGCTGGTAAACCACGTGAAAACACGGGATCGGGACACAACGCATGGTTATATAATCACGTGTTTACACGGCTCCGGGATACAAAGTGTTAATAAATGTTTCTCTTTCTAAACTTAACTTCGAAAATGAGTTAAATTTAATTAAAAAATTCCCATTAAAAATGGGTAAACAATTAATTGAATAAATGCTTCTTTAAATAAAAAATTTAAGAAAAAAATAATCAAACAATTTTTATATACTGTCAACAGTAATTATGATACGAGTAATACAAATGATGATAATAAATGCAGAATATTTCTTTACGATATCGACAAACGTACCAATTTTTTTACCAAATAATATCAAACCAGCTTTTTATACAAACAACAATATTGGTAAATTATTGCTTAATAAAGATAAAAACAGTTTATTAAATAATTCAGGTGTTTACCAATTAAAATACAATTCTCCTCCTTCAGTTTACGTTTGAAGAACATCATAAAAATTTAATATTTGTGTTAAAGAACATGTGAGGTGTCTTCACAATAATAATTTCTCTGAATTCGCAAATCACCTAATAAATTTTAATCATCACTTAAATAAAGATAAAGGAGTTAAAATCTTACATGCAAATAATAAAGGGTTAAAAGTAAATAATATGGAAATACAACAATGTTTGATTATGTCCAAATGCTTGCAGACTGGCTGGATTTCCTCCCTAGGGAGTTGTTCGTATTTAAATTTATTTCAACAGAGAGGGAAAAAGTTTTCGAGAAGGGAATATGGAAGTCTAGGCATTTACAGGGCTTATGACCTGTCATTGGCTGGTTTAAGTGCCCACTTTACACACTGTGTAACATTTTCAGCTCTTTTACTTCACAAAAGTCAACAGATGGAAGAGTTGAGGAAATGTGGATGTTCAAACATGGGCAGAATGGTGAATGTTACACAGTGTGTAAAGTGGCCACTTAAACCAGCCAATGACAGGTCATAAGCCCTGTAAATGCCTAGACTTCCATATTCCCTTCTCGAAAACTTTTTCCCTCTCTGTTGAAATAAATTTAAATATGGAAATATTTTACATTCAGAAATCTTTAAAAAATCATTTTCCTTTGATCAATAATCAAACAACCTTTCAATATAGCCTGTTATACGATGTTCTATTATAATGGTTACCGTATATCTATCAAACTCACGCCCCACTCTTCATCCCCTCCCTCTTTTTTCAATTATTTCTCCTCAAACATAAAATATTTGCATAACTTATTAGTGCATGTAACGTTTGTTTATTAAAATGCATGTCGTGTCGGTTTTATATTGTTGTGCAACAACTATACTGAAGGTGTATATAGTTGGTTTTGCATGTTGATTTAATTGGTGTCCTGACGAAGAGACGAGTACGTCTCGAAACCGGTAGACATAGAAAAGTCGGTATGTAGTTATATACAAATATTTAATAACATTTAGTAAAATGACGTATTTATACCTAAGAATCATACTCCTTACATGCTGTTTTGATATGATTGTTGTTGTTTTTTAAATATTTTCTTTTTTATATGGGAATTGCAGTATCATTGACCTTGCTTATAATTTACAGGGTTTATATTTCACAAGTGGATTTTGTTTCCGGGCTATATATATCTAAGTGTTGGAGAGGGGAGAGAATTTTGGCTGTGGACCTTTGTAGAAACTTTTCCGCATCTGCTTAATGAAGAGGAAACCACAGAAAACTCATTCAAGAGAAGCCGGACTATGGACATCAGTAGGCCTTCCGTTTCACTTGAAGAGATCACGGCATTTTGTGTCCTGTTATCATTAATTTATTGTTCGTATTACAGGTACTATCCTAACCATGAAAGATACTACCTCCTGTGATGAGTCATTAAAAATGAAAAACTGAAAACTGAAAAGTCGATAAAATATTTGGGAATAAGGTTAGACTGTCAACCTTAATGGACTAATCATATTAAAAAAAAACATTAACAAATTGAGATACGAGTATTTGACCTATGTTTTCAAACTTTTAACTAGTTATGTTCATCCAAAGACTAGCAAAACGGTTTATCATGCTCTTCTACAGTCTTCTCTTTCTTATGGAATAACTGGATGGGGGGGAGGCTATAATAATCATATTTAGTTTTTAGAAACTGTACAAAAACTATTTATTAAAATTATACTTCATAAAAATTCAACGTTTCCCTCCAACCAATTATTTCAGGAAGCTGTACCTTCGAAGCTACGAGAAATCTATTGCCAGCAATGTCTTCAATATGTTTTTATGCGCCAACATTGATTTCCTAAAAATGCTAATAGATCTAGTCAAAGATTAAATAGTTTACTTGAAATCCCTTATTGTTAATCCAGACTCGGGCAAAGACATTAATTTTTATAGCACCAAAACTGTTCAAAGCAATTCATAAGGACAATATGATAGAGATTAATTATTTGAATTTGTTTCAATTCAAATTTTTGCTGAAATTATGGATAAAGAAAATTAATCAATTAGCTCCTTTTTTTAATGAATAGAATATACTTTTATTATAATTTTCTCATTTTTAGAAACAGAAAAATGTGTTCTAATATTAGCACTCATTTTTTAACTTTTTGATATCTATCGTAATCTTCCAGTAGACTTTATTTCAATTTAAAATAAAATGTATACTCACACACAGGCCATACCTTTGTGGGATTTTTTTGTTGTGTTAATGTCATAGTTTTTTTTGCATTTGTAACTTATGATGAAATTAAAATAATAGAAATAAATAAAAAATGAAAAAATCTGAATGAATGTGCTATAGATCCTTAGCAACGCTTCAGCATCGCGTCTCCAGGTTGTCTTTCGACGCTGAAAAGGGGGCGATGCATCAGCAAGTGGGAAACATCTTGAAGAGTTTCATCATCACATGGACAGCAATTGATCTCGGAAAGTTTAAAATGGTGCAGGTAGCTCATAACGGGGGCGAATCGTCCACATAAGCAATTATGCGAAGCTTACCATTATATTTGGCTCTCGGTAATAATGTTTTTCAGTTGTTTTAACTATGAGAAAATAAATCAAATAATTTGTACTTATTATAAATTGACTTCGGCGTTTATATCTTAGTCAAAAAATAATTATAAAAATCTATAAGCGCACCCAGCGCCCACCGCGTTCCCAGCGAGAGATAGAAACAGGCCAATTACATCAGCTTATTTCTTCATACAAAATGTATAGTGCATTTTAATATCTTCAAACCCGGTCGGTGTTTTTTCTTCCATGAGTAAGCTCTCAGATAACGGATATTATTTTAAGTTTTTATAATTGGAGAAAAGTATTTCGAACGTTTTTTCCTAAGGACCATTTTCTTTTGATAGTATACAAGTGACATGTGACACCAGTTCTTTCGTCCGCCCGTCTTAATATTAGTGGCGCTCCGCTCGATGCAGGCGTCAATTTTTAGCATTATTCATTTTTAGAAGGAAACGAAGCGGACAGCGGTGGTCAACTGGTGGTGCACATTTTTGTTGCAATATTATTGCAAATATATGTAATGATTTTTTTTTAGTTTATTCAGAACAAAAAAATATTTCCCTTTACGTAAAAAAAAAAACAGTAATTTTTGTTTACGTAATGGAGAGTGACGTTTTACAACAATGTGTTTATTTTATTTTTCATTAGTAAATATTTTCAGTATAAAATAAAAATTACAAAAAATGTGCGCTGTGTTCAATCAGTGCCACACAAATTTTTTTTTTTTTTTTTTTACATATTGATTTATTTATTTACTTATAAACAGTTTACACATTTTTTGAGACATAAGTCCCAACTATGGGACTAAAAGTCCTGTGTTGAGTTGTGACGAGTAATTAGTTGGCACAGACGTGCAGATTATATCACCACAAATATTGTACGGAGAATATACCTACATGTTTCGCGAAGTTATTCATTGACGTTTAAGTTAAATTGGTGGATTATTCGTAATAATTATGTTAATTAATAATAATTAGGTATTCCGTCTTCTGTTGCAGCAGGTGAAGCGGAGAGATGATGTTGCATTCACACAAAAATATAGAAAAAGAAGTTGTGCGTATACTTTATTACTTATACGTGCATGTTATATATGAAGGTACAAAATTTTGAAAAAATTATTGTTTACCTATAAAAAAAGTCACCGTTCGCTGCTGACTCATAAATCCTATCGTTGTTGTCTGTTGTGTTGTAGTATGCTGCCTTTATAGAATATTAAAAATAATATTTTATAAATTAAAAAAAATAATAATAACGTGAATTTGTAAATATCACGTACTACGAATACCGATAAAAATATATGAAATTGATTTAGAATAATTAATTGTATTTTCAAAATCAAAATGGATATTGTGGAGAAATGTTTTCATACGGCGTGTTTAGCCTTGGTTGTTGCGACGTCAATATTCGTGATATTGTTCTAAACAAATTTCAATGGCCGGGAACAAATAAACATGAATCGTGACGTATTAGGGGCGCGGCCAAGGGAATGACCGTTTTCGCGGGAATTCAAAATTACAAATTTAGAATTTTTTTTTTTGCTACTAATAATTTTTACCAAAAATATTTTTTTTACTGGACAGTATTTTATAGACCTATATTTCTTTAAAAATGTTTTTAAAAAAAGATATTTCCTCATGGTGAAAATATCCGAAAAATTGCAATATGGTGTCGGTGTGCCAAGGGTTACCTCATTTTTTTACTGCATGTAAAGTATCCTCTGTAAAAAGAGGTTCCAATTTTATTATTATAAAACCTACCCAATACGAAAATGAAAATGGCTTCTTTTAGAGGATGTAATATAAAGGTAAACTCCGAGAAGTGTTTCCTTGTTAGCATTGCACCCACCATGAATGGCTTTGCCATAATAAATATTTTCCACCAGGTCCGAGTATCGAGATGTCGTCAGATTAAACCAGTGGAATCTTGATGTATGACGCACGCGTCCACACACAGAATGTCAATCGTAATTGCCTTAGCAAATGTAACCTTAGAAAATTGCGTTACGGTTAGTAATTAGTTCTAATGCATGTGTAATCAATTATGCAAATTAAGCATATCATAACTAAAACAGAAATCTCCTTTTTGTGTGGATGGCATACCACAATTTTGGTAATTTGCCAATGTCATGTTTTGAATAGATGGAAGTACAGACGTATAAATAAATTTACATATTTGTCAACATTATTTAGAGTATGTCCAAATATATTATATTTATTTTTGCTTTATAAGGTTAGTTCATAACATCTTAAGAACTAATATAAACTTTTAATAATATTACAATTTTTTAACATATTACAACAGAGATGAAGAACATTTAAGAAATGGTAATATAGAAGTCTAGGCATCTACAGGGCTTATGACCTGTCAATGGCTGGTTTAAGTGGCCACTTTACACACTGTGTAACATTCACCATTCTGCCTATATTTGAACATCTATATTCCTTCAATTCTTTCATCTGTTGATGTTTGTGAAGTTAAAGAGCTGAAACCTTTATTTATGCGGGTGAGATTCATCTAATTGAATTATTTCACCTACATACTAGGCAACGCCTGAAAATATTATTTTTTCGATTTCTATACTTTTTCATGGACCAGGTAATTTATCAACAATATTTTGAGTTTGTCTAAATTTTTGTAGACAAGGACTGGAAAAATGTTTTCCCTCTCTGTTGCAATAACTCCCTTAAAGAGGCCACTCAAATCAGCCATTGGCAGGTCATAAGCCTAGTAAATGTCTAGACTTCCTCTCCGTTGCAACAAATTATTCTATCGAATCCCAAAAGCAACACTCTCACACTACCCGAACTAGAGGATGGGTTAATAGTCTACCACAAACTCTGAATTCGGGCAGCGAAATTTCAGCTTTCCGGGCCCCAAAATATTTTATATGTTACCCAAACATTTTAAAACTATGACCCGGATTCAACCAAATGAATTTGTAAAAAAAATATTTCTGGGTAGAGAAAAATCGGAAAATTTGCTTAAAATATTCTTAAATAATAAATAGTATAATTAAATATTGTATAATGGTATTCTCAATTACCTTGTAGGTAGTCATGTTATTGTTCATTTTGCATAGAAATGTCTGCCTTAAAACAGGTTGTACGTAGTTAGGCAGAGTAGACATAATCCAGGGAAATAAGAATCGGGTTGTGGTTCCGTGACTAGTGTCTCGGACTCACGGCTCAATGGTCCGTGGTTCGAATCCCACTCTACCCTAAGTCGATTCCCATTTTCTAAAAGTGAGTTATTTACAACTCGTTGAAAATGGCCAACAAAATGAAATATTTGGGTAAATCATAAGAACGCAAATATTTATTTTTCCTTTTAAAAAAAATCTATTTAAAAAAGGTAGTGGATGTAAATTTTTTCTTTTTGTTAATAAACAGAGATATTATATTATTATATTACAGAAAAAAAACATCTATCAATTATGTAATTATATTAATAAAAAAAGTCGGCCTCGTGGTGTAATGGTCAGCGCGTCAGCCTACCATGCAAGAGGTCTCGGGTTCGATTCCCGACACAACTGTCATCAACTGATATGAAAAAAATATTTAAAAGCGTGTTTTGACACTAGAATATTTTATAGTCCCTGGACTGGTGCCTGAAGTGTAAGACTGATCACTTACTTTCATGTAACCAAAATTATCAAGATACGCTGCGATTGGTGTACCGATACAGTGCCCTATGCACCATTCTGTGCGGAAAAGGAATGATGATGATTAATAAAAATATATTTACTTGTATATTGTGACCGTTTTAAAACAATTTTATCACTTAAATCGCTTGACACGACGGTATTATAAAATGAAACTACGAAATATGAATTATGGTAACCCTATGGCATAGCTTATGACTCAATTGTACAATCTTTGTTACAATATGGTATTGTAAGATGGGGTGGTGCATATGCCAATATATTAAACCCTCTTAAATTAGTACAAAGATTAATTATTAAAGTAATTTTAAAGAAACCCTCAACATTCAATACGGAAAGTCTATATAAAATATTTAAGGTTCATATAGTAGACACTCTTTATAAAATAAATTCTATTGTACAAATTTATAAAGAAGAAAACATAAAAGAATTTGTGATGAATGAGTCAGTCAGATACCAACATGATATTGAAATTCCTAAATTCCACACAAGTCATGGTCAAAATAGCTTTGTCTTCAAAGGTGTAAAAAAATATAAAAATCTCCCCAATGAACTAAAAACTATTAAAAATAATATATCAATAAATAAATTTAAAGTAAATCTAAAGAAAATTTTTGAACACGTGTAAAAACTACATTAAATTTTAATTAGTATGAATGTATTATTGTTTTTTTCTTTATGTATTCTATGTTTTTATTTTTTTCTCATGTATTCATATATTTAAAATTATATAAACTCTTATAAATAAACAACTACAACAAAGTAAGAACTCTCTAAGCACAAGAGTTAGTCTCTTTTTTTGGAGAGTTACAGTGATAAAATTTACTAGATGTACAAAAGTAGATCTGTTTAGAATTTTGAAAAAATCATGTACTTTTTATGAAATTTATTTATAAAAAAAAACTTTTTTTTTTTTGTTTCATTTATTTCAAAGCAATTAACTCGAATTAATGTGTTGGTGGAAGGTTCATATTTTACAGTACCAAGAGACTGCTTCCCTAATCAAAAACCTCACCGCACGCCCCTGCTCCCCACCATAGCTTTGGTGTTTAGAGCGTTCATTTTCAGTCCGAATTCCTTACTGCATTATTTACCCAATCGACAAGTTGCTGTAGATGATCAGCATTATCAGCTATAATGGCAGTATCATCAGCGTATCATATACATTATTTATTGCTTTAATATTTATTTTTATTCCAATGTCATTATCTTGCAAGGTCTCTCAAAAGCTAGGCGATGTGCAGTAGGCGAAATAATTCACCAAGATGAATCTCACCGACGTCAATAAAGGTTTCCGCTATATTACTTCATGCAAGTCAGATGGAAGAGTTGAGTAAACGTGAATGTTTAAACATAGGCAGAATGCTGTATGTTACACAGCGTGTATATTGGCTACTTAAACCAACCAGTGAGAGGTCGTTAGCCCTGTAAATGCTTACACATACATATTACCTTTTCAGAAATGTTTTCCCTCTCTGTTGCAACGAATATAGAACCAACTTCTTAATCAATATTTCATGTAGAACTTCCCAGGAATTGAACCCGCTACCTCAATCATGGAGGGCAAACGTACCAACCACTGTATTATAAGGCGGACTTATTTCCACTTGTTGCATCAATAAAATACAAAAATCAAACATATGTACATTTCGTTTGGCACCGGTTTTAACATTGCGCCTGATTTGCGGCAATTTGCATAACTCCATAAACTCTAAAAATGTGATTTCGGAAGAGTAAAATAGAAAAGAGTTTATGAATTTATTTTAAATGTTAAATAAACATTTATTTGATTGCTTAAAATGTTTTAAAATTTTATTTAAAAATATTTAGACAAAAAGCACAAAAAAAAGTTTATATAATCTTAGAGAGCTTAAAAATAAGGTCGTACAATGTTTACTGCCTTCAATACCAGATTTAACTTTGACTGTTTTTAGTGATTTTATGATTATTATGATTTTTTTACTAACCTACAAGAAAAAAATCAAAATTATTGAAGGATAGAAAAGAAATTAATTTTAATTAGACATATTTTTATATTTTGGCTAGAGATACTGCAGATTAACAACATGGAGGTGTTTCAAATTAAAAAAAGTTTAAAAAAAATATATTCCCCTAAAAAATAATCAAATATCTTTTTAATATAGCACACTTTTTTATTTAAAAATTAACCAATCATGTAACGTTTAAGCACTTAGCCCCTCCCTTTCCTAACCCCTCCCCCGCAAATTCTGCAACATATCGCCAAATATTATGAACCGAATTTTAGTGCATGTTCGGACATGGTGGTGTTTGCATCTCTTTTAACTCTGCATGTAATTTATGTATTTTTTTGTAAATACCATGTTTACTACGGTGACGGTAAAGGTGATAGTGTATTTTAGTATTTGCACGTTTGTGTAGTGAGCGTCCTGACGAAGAGATGGGTACGTCTCGAAACCGGTAGACATAAAAAGTCGGTAAGTGGTTAAATACTAATATTTACTAACATTAATAACTGCAAGTACTTTAAATGTCTAAACGAAATATTTTGGTGTGCAAAACAATAAATACGATGATCCGCTGTAATGGTCACCTTATAAAACCTATAAAGCTTATTCCCTCCCTCCATCCCCTCTACTTTTTTCATTAATTCTCAAACAAGATAATATTTTTATAATTTAATCAGTGCATGTTTGTCCTAATCAGTGCATGTGCTTATTAAAATGCGTGTCGTGTTAGTTTTATATTTTTGCGCAACAACTATGGTTAAGGTGTATAGCGCGTTTTGCATGTTGGTTTGCATGTTGGTTTAATTGGTGTCCTGACGAAGAGACGGGTACGTCTCGAAACCGGCAGACATAGAAAAGTCGGTAAGTAGTTAAATACAAATATTTATTAACATTTAGTCGATGGTAAATGAAATGAAATTATTAACATATAAACAAAGAATATTTTACAATACAATGATATTTGTTCATAAAATTATAAACTCTAATAAAAAAACAGAATTTTGGAAAAAAAATGATCGGAACCAGCATGAACACGATCACAATACTAGAGAAAAGAACAAAATTAGACTTCCATTTAGGAAAAAGGCAAAGTCACAAAATTCAATTTTATTTAAAGCAATTAAAAAATATTACGAAATGGAAAAAAATATTTATGAAGAAAAAAACATATCAAAATTTTAAATAATGGTCAAGACATATGTGATAAACAATTTATAAATTAAATATATTTGCAATGTTATTATTAGAACACACATAACAATATGTATGATATGTGTGCCCTACTTTAAGATTTAAATAAAATAAAAATAAAAAATAAAAAAATAATCTTTTTTTTTTGTTTTGTACACCATTTTGTGAAAAGAAACTAATTTTTATTGTTATGGTATTTGTTACAATCAATATAATGTAAAGTTTCCGCAAACCAAGTTTTATAAAATTTCCATTGAAAATAAACGTAAAAATTGTATTTTTCAATAAAAATTTATAAAATCGCCATCTACGAATAATTAGTTTCATATTTTCATTTAGGGTGTGTTTTTTCGTTTTCAAACGTGTTTTTAATTTCTCATTGAAATTACACAATACGAGTACATAGTGTCAATAAAAAACATGTAAAAAAAATACGACATCAAATGGTAAATTGTTTAAATTATCTCGTTATTTTTTTAAGAATATTATTCAACATTTTTTGCCGGCGCAACGACAATTTGTCTGTTCAGACATAATGCTCAAATAAAAATTACTGAAATTTTTATCATTCAAATTAAATTTGCGAGTATTTCTCACACCTCGCCAGCCCTCTGTCAATATTTCCTTAGCGAAATTTTCGCAATTTCCAATCAGGACAAAAAATAAACTTTTGATTACATTTCAATCAACACGAATTGCTTTTACGACACACCCATTCGGTGACGTCACAATTCAATCGTTTAACTTCAGATACTTGTCTGTGTACATATGGCGAAACCGTATACTTTAACGTTGATGTATTGAAATGGAGCTCGGTGCTGGAAAGATATATGAAATTTTGTCACCTACTCGACTATTATCGAGCGGTCATCTCGATCGCTCTGTCAAATCGCTATTCTTGAAACACCCACGACAATTTGATTACAAAGACGGGTGAAAAAGTGGCGACACTAACAATACGTATTTATCTATGCCTTTCCTGCCACATTCAAACTTTTACTGTTTCTAGTCAAACTTCTTCCTTTGTTCGACAATGTTTGAGTATGTCCAAATGCTTGCAGACTGACTGGATTTCCACCCTAGGGTATAATTCATATTAAAATTTATTTCAGCAGAGGGAAAATACTCTTGAGAAGGGATACGGAAGTCTAGGCATTTACAGGGCTTATGACCTGTCATTGGCTGGTTTAAGTGGCCACTTTACATACTGTGTAACATTTTAGGGTGGAACTGCCTAGGATGGAAACCCAGCCAGTCTGCAAGCATTTTGACATACTCAAACATTGATGAATTAACTACCTGGTAAAAGAAGAAGTATAAAAATTTGAAAATCGTTTTCAGGCGTTGCCTAGTAGGTGATTTGGTTCACCCGCATAATAACGATTTCAGCTTCTTTACTTCACAAAAGTCAACAGATGGAAGAGTAGAGGAAATGTGGATGTCTAAACATGGGCAGAATGGTGAATGTTACACAGGGTGTAAATAAAACCAGCCAATGACAGGTCAGAAGCCCTGTAAATGCCTAGACTTCCATATTCCCTTCTCAACCCTCCGTTGAAATAAATTTAAATATAAATTCTTCCTTTGTAAATTTTGTGTATGGAATATCTTTTAAAAAACAGTAAAAAATGTTTTACTGAGACGATGCAACATTCAAAATTATTATTTGCCTTCGACATAACACATATTCTTAAAAAGCGTCATTAACACATTTTTGGGCATGCGGTTACAAGAATAGATCCCAGCAGAATGCTCCTACGAGGCTGTCTTGTAATTTGAATTATTTAATACCAAAAACACGTACGACTTTTGTTCAGAGAAATGTATTTTTTGTGACCCCAGAGTGTTCAATATCTTAGATGACCTACATGAACATATTTTTTTTTTTACAAGCCGTTTTCAAGAGAAGTGTACTAGTTTGGATTTTGTCTATGGAAGAGACCATTGCAGGGGACTTCTGCGAGATATTGCGTAGATTTACATACTATTGAGAGTGTTGTCCAGTTGTTTATTGAAATATATGTTTTTGTTTTAATTTTTAATTTTGCTATTGTTTAATAATATGCATGCTATCACTTTCCATTATGCTGTATCCCAACTCTAAACAGGGCTCATGCCCTCATAGAGTTAAGTATACTTTTTTGCATGTAATATGTATGTATTTGTATGAATAAAATAAAAAAAATCTACATCCACAGTTTATACGATTTTTTTGTTACATTTAATGGATTTTAAAAGGATGTATTATATTATATATCTCTCAAATACGTGTTTGACATTGACGAGGATGAACATAATTTTAAATCATGTTTCTAGTGAAACTTTATTCGATAAGCGATTGAACATAGTACATTTATATTTCTTGTACATTTATTGATACACCAACATCATAACATTTTAATTTTTTTATTATTTAAATTTTTCATTGATAAACCCTTACGGGTTACATACATTTAACAAAATATTTTAACTTTTAAAATTCACATTCTACTGTTCATAATAATATTTTTAACATCTTTTGTAAAGGTTGTCTGAGTTTTTGTTTAGTTTTGTCTGGTAGTTTATTGTATAATTTCAGTTCATGGTTTATTAGTCTCGATTGTCTTTTTCTCGTTTTAAAATGTTGTATGTGATATTTTTCTGATATTCTCGTGTTGTGTTCATGCTTACTACAGTTTTTTTCAAGTTTTAATTCTTCGTCTACAATTACATCAGTGGCTAATTTATGAATAAATTTTAAGGATTCTAGTTTAAAGAGTTCAGTTACATTTAATTGTTCAGTTTGTTTAAAAAGTTTTTTAGTTGCTGTTAGATAGGGTAGGTCATATACTAACTTTGATATTTTATTTTGCGGTCTTTGTAGTCTGTTTGTGTCATTTTGATTTCCCGTTCCCCATAGTAGTTGCATATAACATATTTTAGTTTTTACATAGGCTTCGTACATTAAATTTTTTTCCGTTTTTGGAACAAAGTTTTTGATTTAAAAAAAAAGACTCGATAATGTCGCCACTTTGCTAATTAAATTGTTGATATTAATTGTCCATGTCAATTGTCTGTCTATTGTTAGTCCTAAGTATTTAACATGTTCAATTTCAGTTAGTCGTTCATTATTTATGAAAGCATCTACATTGTGACATTTTTTGATCAGTGTTGTCAATTTCAAGTTTAAATACAATAAAAATACTCGTCATTCAAACATGAAAAGCGTTTTACACGTAGGAAGTTTGACAGTTAAAGTTACGAAGTCGTATTAGATTGTCAATGTCGAGTGCTTTGGACACTCGAGATAAAGTATTCTGATTTTTGATGGACTTCATTCCCATGGATGGTTCAGGAATACAGTCATTCGTCAATTTACGGAATTCGCATACGATACTAAACACGAATGAGTCTAGGATAAGGTCTTGGGCCTATTTCACACGTAAAGTTCAAATCCACGTGACGCGGTAAAATTTGGTTGGATTGACATTTATTGTATTTTAAAAATTTACAGCATTAATTTGGTCGTCAAAAAATTCAATTAAATGTTTGTAAATCTATCCAGTAATCATGGACTATTGCTTCGCTCTTCTCAGGATAAAACAATTTCCATTCCTCGAGATAGCTCATCATTTTTCAGCAATAATTTTTCTGTTCCAGGTACTATGCTTTGGAATGGGCTACTTCTTCATATGAAAAATGCACCTTTTCCGACCACCTTCGAGAAACGTCTGAAACAATACTATACATTAACATATAACAACAGAGATGAAGAACATTTAAGAGAAGGTAATATAGAAGTCTAGGCATCTACAGGGCTTATGACCTGTCAATGGCTGGTTTAAGTGGCCATATTACACACTGTGTAACATTCACCATTCTGACGATATTTAAACACTTATATGCCTTCAATTCTTTCATCTGTTGATGTTTGTGAAGTTTAAGACTAAAACCTTTATTAATGCGGGTGAGATTCATCTAATTGAATTATTTCACATACATACTAGGCAACGCCAAAAATGTTATTTTTTCAATTTCTATACTTCTCCGTGGACCCAAACATCAACAGATGAAAAAGTTGAAGGAATATAGACGTTCAAATATGGGCAGAATGGTGAATGTTACCATATATCTTTAGAACCATAACCTCCCTTCACTTTTATTTAAATTTATTTTTTTAATGCTTTTCTTTCCTAGAGTCTCTTCCTCTTTCCTTCCAAACTAACCTGACTCCACATTCCTTATCCTTTAATATGTATGGCAAAATGTACTTTTGTTTAAGTTTTATTTGTGCAAGTCTTATCTCCCCATTAAAAAACAGCTGTTTTCATTAATTTATTAGGTTTTTTCAATCTTCTTTTGACCAGTCTGTTTTTTGGTAACTGGAAGATATTGCTTTCAGCAGTAAGTCCGCTAAAGTACTCCGCACTTGTTGGTCCATAGGGCATTGAATAGTGTAAACGAATACAGCGCAAACGCAGTGCATATCGATTACCTGTGTCTACAAACTTATAATATTGCAGCGAAGAACCACCTATTTTAACAATATTTTATGCGAGCCTTCCAGGAATTGAACGTAGACCTCAAGCATGGAAAGTGAACGCGCCAACTACAACACCACTAGACGGACTTACCTCCGCTCGATTTTCTTATTCAGGATGTTAACCTGAGAGTAGTTATCGATTCGAAAGGACTCGTCCATGATTCTGGTTCATTTTCACAAACAGACCTGTATTTTTAATTCATCTGGACACCGTCGTTAAATCAAATTAAAATCGGGTTGTGGTCCTGTGTTCGTGGTTCGAATTCCACTCTACCCCAACTTGATTCCCATTTTCTAATAGTGAGTTTTTTACAACTCGTTGAAAATAGCCCTCAAAATCAAATATTTGGGTAAATCATAAGAACGCAAATCTTTCTTAAAAAAAAAAAATATTTAAAAAATACACGGTTAAAAAATAAGAAATATTTTCCAAATAAATGAGTATCCTAATCTAATGACATATGCACTATAGTTGTGGATAAGAGTAAAAAATATAGTATAGATGTTTGTTAAGTAAATAAGAGCATTTATCGATACTATTCCTGGCCGATTACCTTTCGTTCCCATCCCTACTTTGACCCATCCTTATGGTACCTATCTAACATCAAGATAGAAGAAATTCAAAATTCGAAGATTCGGATTTAGAACAAAAAACAACATTTTTGACTTCACATAAAATCGGACACAAAGTGGTTGGAATTGTCGCGCGTCGTGGAAAATATTGTTATATTTTATAGTTTATTTAGTGATCCAGTGCCAGAAATTGAAGAACATTCAGATTATATTAAAGGTAGGTCTATCCATTCCATGTTCCTATCCTTTCTCAAATATTTCCCAATCACAAAACTGAATGAAATTCGATTTTCATTTACAGTCCGCCTTTTCGTTAACAACGTTATTGCATGGTCTATTTTAATAGTGACTTGAATAAGTTCTCGCTGATGGTGTTATCTTAGTATTTTTACATCGGGCAATACTACAGCCAACTTCATCGTTAAGCTCAAACACTAGGCTTGAAATGACGATACTGTCATTTTTCGACTGCATATACATGTTATTCCACCGTAGCGTAAACATAACAGCGTGAAACGTGTCGAATTCCGTGCTAAAAAGAGTATTTGCGGGGAATTTTACTTCATTACTTTTTATTCAAAAAAAACCTGCAGCTGAAGCACATAGAATTCTTGTGGAGACTTACGGTGACTATGCTCTGTCGGAGCATCATCACAATATCTGCTCTGCACCATGAACAGATGGGTGTATTGACTACACTTGATGCATAGGAGCCGAGCATTGAAGAAAAGTCGGCCGAAATACGAAGAGGAACACGACAAAGTAACTTTGCAGCATGACAACGCTCGGCCACATGTTGCAAGGCCAGTAAAAACTTATAATACTTGGAAATCACCAGGCATTGCTCCTTCCGATTACCACTTGCTTCGATCGATGACTCATGGCCTGGATGAGCATTACTTTCATTCTTATGAAGATGCCAAAAAATAGCTCTATTCGTGGGTAACCTCAAAAGATGAGTCGTTCTTTCGAGATGATATGCGTATGCTGCCAGAAAGATGAGAGAAAATAGTCGTAGCGATATACAATACTTTCAATGGCGTGTTCCTTACCAGTTGTTTAAAAATAAAGTGTGAATACAATGAAGGGGGGGTTCTTTTTGTTAAATTTAAAACTCTTCTTGTTTTTCTCGTATAATCTCCGAAGACTAGAAACCACAGAGGGTGAGTAATAGCGTATACGCCGCACAATGTCGTCGGTCGGGCGTCAGGAAGAGGAGTGGGCGAGGCACTTCTTCCTTCTCAGGGAACAGGGTGCTCACCAAAGGGCTGCGTTTGCATTCCGGACCCGGAACCTTAATGTTGCCAGCTTACAAAAGAATAATTTTCACGAATAAACATCGAGAACTTAATTAAGTCGCCCATCAAAAATGCTGTGATGCAGAAATGTTCGCCTGCAAATGACAACCATTATAACATCATCATCATTCCGTTTCAGCTCCCTAGTCCCTAGTTGGAGCATATGGTGTCTATGAAGAGCGTCCAGACATCTCTGTCGGCTGCCAGCACCTGTGCAATTTTGCATGGTCATTAATTAGATTCGTGTCCCGTAGTTCTGACATGAACCGCCGACGAACAGCCAGCAGCGTCCAGGACGTTGAGAACCTGGTGCCTTGTAAAGTAGGCAAGCCTGTTTATAGGCTTCCGCAGCATATGGCCAAGCTAACCGTATCGCTTCCTCTTGATGACAATGTCGCCGGAGTATTTAAATGTATTATTGTAACAAAGGTATTAAAATTTATTTTTAAACACGTGACAAGTGATTCTAAATTTGTATTTCCTTTTGACGTGCCAAAAGGAAAGTACTTATTGCTTCGTGGAGATTTGGCCCGCGGGCCAAATGTTTAACTCTTTCAGCCCCGAAGTGATTCCGGTGGATACAAAAACATATTTTGTATTCTTATGTCCGTATTCAGAGACTAAATTAAAATTGAGGAAAATTCATTCTGTCTAATCTCACAATGAGGAAGTATAGTGTTTTTTTAATTTTTTTAAATTTGTTAATGGGCTATTAAACTAAGCCATTTTTTTATGTATCTTATTACGTATTAGCGCTATGATTTTTTGAAGTTTTGTATTTCTGAAATAACTCCGCGTGTGATGTCAGAGGTTCTTCTCTGTCAGTTCTTCCGATTGGTTCGTTTATGGTAAGCAAACCGGATATCCTTCGCAGTTATCATTTCATTGGTTTGTTCAAATGAATCAGTGACGTCGTTCTAAGTAGTGCGTTTTTTTAAATTTGTACATTTTCACGAAACTTAGCCGCACAATTTAAGGCTCTTATTTTTACCGCGCAAGAAAACATTTTTCGTATCCTATTTCTCATGGGGCTGAAGTTTCTTATTGAAGTGGTTTCAAATAAGTTTGACAATTCGACTTTATGGCTATCCCATTGCTTTATTATTTTGTTACTCTCTGTGATATAACTTTTTTATTTATTTATTCATTTAAAATTACAAAATTAAATATTTATGAACTTATTAAGGCTTTTTAGGCTATGCCCGTGTCAAGCCACAATAAATAACAATAAAAATACATAGTAAAATTAATTAGATCAAATTATAATGACATAGAATCACAATCTAGAAAAAAAGGTAAATGTATTAAATAATCAAATTCCAAAGAATACAATGCAAAAAAGATAATCAGAAATAATTTTTGAAATATAAATTATACAAATTAAGAATCAGACATAATCAAATATACAAAATAGTGGTATCATTAAAATCAACAAAATAATAGTAAAATATAGTAGTATTAAAAAAAAATAACACAAAATAAGCATAATTGAAAAATTGAAATATATAAAAGCATAATTGAAATGATAATTGAGTTATGTTTCTAGAAATTCACTAAATTTTACTAAGAAATATAAGGAATAGGAGCAATAAATCATATGCCAAATAATAGTACGTACTAAATTAAATTATACAAAAATACATAATAAGAAAAACATAAAAATTATCAATGTATATAAAAAGCAAATAAAATATCGATATTTATATATTTTTTTGTATAAATGAATGTAGTATGAATGACAATTAAATTTATCGTTTGTATTTAGTAAAATCATAATACTTTCGAAGGTAAAAAAAAGGGTTTTCTAATAACGTAATTTTTAAGCTGTCCCACAACCAAATGATTGAAAAGAAATGAAATTTTAACGCTTACAGTATGTGGATGTTCAATAATTACTCATACAATACTAAAATAGTATCTTTTAGGTACGGATCGAAACCGATAGATAAAGAAAGTCGACAAGTGGTTCTTTACAAATATTCCATTGAACACATACATACACATTTAATGTATTTTCCAATAATATACAACAAATTATAATATGTTTATTAAACCAAAGAAAAAAATATATTATTGGTATTAAGATTTCGACGAAAGCGGAAATTCCGAATTCGTTACTTCGAGATTTCGTAAATATTTAACTAGACAGAAGATGTTATTCTATGCTTGGCAACACCATACGTCAATACAAGCCACCATTTGCAATAAATTATTACTTATGTCGTGCTAGTTTCGTGGAACTTTGGGCTGTGATCGCGTCTGAAAATACATTTCAAAACCGACCGACTTGAGAGTTAAGAACATCAGTATTTTTGTTTATTATAATTCCCATCTAAAAGGACAAAAACTATTTTCAAGAGAATTAAAGAACTGGATTTTCCTTAGTGGGAGTAATTTGAGTGGGAAACTTCCTGATGATTTTCCGCATGTTTGAGTTTACTGTTTACCATATTGATGTGCCATATATATGTTTTTTTAAATATTTTTTTGTGTTTCTGATCCTATATTTGTGGTGATATACTTATGTGTCTCTGTCAACTAATTGCTTGTCCCATCCAAACACAGGAATTTTAGCCCCATGAAGTTGGGACTTATATCTCAAATAATATGCAGTAAACTGATGTATAAAAATAAATAAACAGTGCATAAGACACTGCATTGGTATTCCGATTGCAGCGAATCTCCATCATTTTTGTCATATGGAGGTAATATTTTTAATCTTACGCTTCAGGTGCCAGTCCAGGGACTCGAGTGTAAAAACATATTTTTCATTAAGTATTTTATGTTAACCATGTCGGGAATCGACCTTAAGACGTCTTGCGAGGTAAGCAACCACGCTGATCACTAGTTTAAGATTATCACTAATCCATTAGCAATCGAATTGATTAAGTGTATCGCAAAAAAATTACAATGTTTTCCCAACATTATTACTTACCTATTTCTTGACCACGTGTCGTTACTTTATGTGAGGTAAAATTCTGTTACAATAATAAAAAATTTTGGAAATTTTATTTATTTTTTACCTTTTATACTTAAGTAATTATTTAGCTTTCCATTTTTTTACACTGGGTTAACTCTTAAAAATTGATAAAGTTCATGAAACGTGTATCTTTCATATCATTTAAGCAGTTTTCAATATTTCAATTGTTATATTTTTACTAAAATTAAAATCCCACCAAGCCACTTTCTGTTGCTTGTTGGTGGAGATAATATTTAAACTAACCCTTATAACATTATCTACGTTTATAAAAAACAATGAAAAACAGATATTAATTAACAGCCGAAAAGATCAGAATATACATTTTGAATATATATATATATATATATATTGAACCAACTGCTCCACAAGCGTATAGCTTATGTTAAGCTAGGGTTTCCTAGGACAGCGGTGCCCGTATTTTAACGGCCGTAGTGAACGGTGATGCAGTGGACAGCCGTCGTAACGTCGACTTGAGAGTGGTTTCCGAGGTAAACGGTGTTAAATGGTGTTGATAATACCGTTTTCCTAGGAAACCACACTCTAGTCACCGTTACGACGGCTATCCACTGCATCACCGTTCACTACGGCCGTTAAACTACGGGCACCGCTGTCCTAGGAAACCCTAGCTTTAGGTTTTTGTTTTTTTCATTGTGTGTTTTGTAATATAAATAATATAGATGTACATAAATACCTTGTTTTTAAATTGTCTGAATATTGGTTAATTATCTTCGTTTTTTCTAAGCTTGTCTTCTTTGTGTATTCTCAAATGTAATTTGAAAAAGGTATATTGTTAAGTGTCTTCGGCACGAGAAACTCCAGTGAGGTCACATTATTTTTATCATTAATTATAGTTTGTAAGCAAAAGGTATGAATAAATAAATAAATAAATAGAAATAATAGAAATAAGAAAATATTTGGAAAATTAAAATATTTACACATAAGCTACTATTCATATATAAACTCTTGATCTTGATCTTAGGATATATGTTTACTGTGTTATTTAAATTTTAAAGCATATTCGAAATTCACCTTAAATGTTATTTAAAAAGACGAAAAGAAACGAACAAACCAACCAGAAGCTTGCTATAAACTAAAAAAACTTACTTTTCTGTGTAATGTCGACTGCTTGTGTAATCGACAGGCGCCATTGCGTAGTTGGTTAGACGGCCAACTTTGATAATGGCGTCGCGGGTTCGATTCCCGCCAGTTGTAAAAAAAAATATTTTCTCAATTGGCAGTTATTTAGCGGGGTATTCCTTTAAAAAAAAACGATAAAAGTAGAAAAAAATAGGACACATAAAAACTCACTTAAGGATAGCAGTAATCAAAAAATAAACTCTTCGCTTTTTGAGTCCGGTAGGTACATGAACAAAAACAAATTCGAATATACACCCGGAATGAAAGGGTTAACACTAATGTGTATTGTTAAATAGGTCATGGATAACACCTGGTTTTACTACTGTGTACTGCGACTATTTTTGCCAAGATTGTCAAACTTTTTAGACCAATGACACCATAAAAAAAATAATAAAGAAGAATTAACAAATTACAACAGGGACGGAAAATACCTTAAATGAGGGAATATGGAAGTCTATGCATTTACAGGGCTTATGCCTGTCGTTGGCTGGTTTAAGTGGCCACTTTACACACTGTGTAACATTCACCATTTTGCCTATGTTTGAACATCCATATTTCTTCAATTCTTCCATCTGTTGATTTAGTGAAGTTAAAGAGCTGAAACCTTTATTGTTGTGAAGAGTAAATTTAAATGCCTAGACTTCCATATTCCCTTATTTAAGGTATTCTCCATCCCTGTTGTAATTTGTTAATCTTTATGACTCCCGAGGGGGTGAAATCGAGTCTTTTGTCTACGAACATTTGGACAAACTCAAATATTGTAAAAAAACAAAATATTTGGAATTATTAAAAATAACGTTTTTTGCTATTTTTTTTAACAGTATTATGTGTTTGTACATTTTTTTGTATACAAGAACTGAATTTTACCCGTTGGGTAGTAATAAGAATACAAATATTTGGCATATTATTGTTAAAGTAATAATAATATGCCAAATAACTATACTTAATCTATAATCTATTTCTTAATTATGATTTTAACTTTTTTTTTGTATTATTTTCTATTGATTTTAATGATTACATTATTTTTTATATTTGAAAATGTACATATGTAACTAAATACCTCTCCCTAAATTCACTCCCATTAAATATAAAATATCAAAAAACTTATCTGGCTCAGGAGAAAGACGTCTGCTGAGAATCTGGCTTTTAGAACGTGGTTTTTCTATTTATTTTTTTTTGTGTTTTTTTATTTCATTTGGTCAAATATTTTTTTTTATTTTCGATGTACATATTTTCTTTTTTTTTCATTGTAATAAAAGTTTTTATATGTTTATAGAATTGAATAGATAAGATTACGTAAATATATATTAAAACTTAACTATAAGCATCTGCCGACGAACTGCATTTTATGCAGTTCAGTAGGACTTGATAATTTATATGTTAATTTTTGTATGCTTTTGATAAATAAATAAAAAATAAAAATTGTATTACTTACATTTCAATATAATATTAAAATCTATATTATATTATAAATACATATATACAAAATATTAAAAATACAGTAAATTTTATATCGATATTTTTTTATTATTGTTATTTTTATTGCATCATCCTCTTAAATAAATAACAATTTTTAGTATAAATTGCCTTAACAAAAAATTTAAATCACTAATGTGAGAAAACGACTTTCTTCTGAATTCTATCAAGGTGTATACAAAGATTTTCTTCCATTTCGTCCTTGTAGATTTTATTATACTGTCTCCACGCGCTAAGAAGGACAATGTAATATAATTATACCATGTTTTCGTCCAGGAATAATCAAATATGTATAATATCAATTTGATATCGTTTCTCCGTAGGGATCGACTGAGACAGTACAACGTAGGTTAAGCAAGGTTAGCATATTATTTATAGAGTTCTGTATTCATCGACAATTGAAGACCCGACAATGTCTTAAATATGATTTACTAAACTGGGTAACTTTAGAATCAGCATTTGTGAGTTACTTATGCGAAATTGCTGATTTGAGATATGTTAAATTTTAACTAGGTACTCGGTGAAATAAAGTAATCATGTAAAAAATAGTATTAGGATAACATCAGGGCATGAAACTGGCAGGCGGCCTCCGTGGTGTAGTGGTGAAGACACTTGATTTAAGCTTGGAAGGTTCCGGGTTCGATTACTGGCGAGAGAACAATAATTTAATTTAATTTTTCAAGCCTCTGTGTTGTAATTCACCACTGTAATTGGGCCTCCTGCCATGTTCTGGTGGATTTTTTTATTTTATAAATGACATGTTTTTAATCTAAGTTATTTATTTATATTTATATAAGACAAAGATACATAAAAACACACACTTTGTAAATATTCGTCGAAACAATTCCTCAAGCACATTATGTATTTTCAATAACAGAATTACACAGAATAGAACAGTATGACACTACATCAAATGTTACTATATTGTTTTACATAACCACTAACCGACTTTTCTAAGTCTGCCAGTTTCGAGACTTGCCTGTCTCTTCGTCAGGGTACCAATTTAACAAACATGCGAATCCCACTATACGACTTTACTATAGTATGTAATTGCAGAAATATTTAAAACTAACGTAATGATTTGAAGCCAAGTGTTTTTAGAAGCTAACACTAACAATCTGTAAAACAAATAAATGTATATAGCAAGACTGTGCGTAGGACGAGAACGATCGAGAAAGACGTGGCATGATCAGATAAACCAAAATGTCAAGTCTGGTCATGTCAAAAGCAGATACAATCTAAGAGGAATGTAAAAAAAGCTAGGAATGTATATCATGGTAGACATGTGTGGTGGTCCATCCTCTCTGCATACCCCTACGGCAAAACGGCGTGGTGGTAGTAGTAGGAACATATTTGTTCGATTGGTGAATATTGTTGACTTGATGGTTATGGAAGGCGCTGTCGAAAATCTATAAAAAAGTGGCTCTACACGATGGTCATATATTAGCCAGTACCTGGCGCGCGGATGGGCAACAAGAATCGGCAAGCACTGGCCACACGACGTTGGCGAGTCGTTCAGAATCTGTCAGTGTCGGTTCCAACGCAGACAAAAAGGGGCGTGAACGCTAATCCCGGTAGTTCGAAGCGTACTAAA